>NC_083653.1:4430259-4492759 GCF_963576545.1 Limanda limanda | reverse complement strand
AGATGGATAGAGAGATAGATGGATGGATAAAGAGATAGATAGATATAGAGATGGATGGATGGATAGAGAGATAATTACATAGATGGATGTATGGAGAGATAGACGGATGGATGGATGGATGTCGACAATTGGGCAAGTCCTACCTCAAAGTTATACTTGAGTAATTTGTGTATTTGTGTGAGTTTGTGAGTGTGTGTGTGTGTGTGTGTGAGTGTGTGTGTGTGTGCGTGTGTGTGTGTGTGTGTTTGTGTGTGAGTGTGTGTGTGTGTGTGTGTGTGTGTGTGTGTGTGTGTGTGTGTGTGTGAGTGTGTGTGTGTGTGTGTGTGTGTGTGTGTGTGTGTGTGTTCAATAGCCTCCTGCAGACGTGTCACAGCACCACATTGTGTGTATGTGAGTAATATTTAAACATGTCAACACACTGTGTCGACAAGATGAGAAAAGACATGGCAGCTCTACAAGATGAACAAATGGGTGGCTATAGGTGAGCTGTGTGCACCAAGAACACACACACACACACACACACACACACACACACAGAGAGAGACACAACTCAGCTTCTCAGGACTTTGTGACTTGTGGCTGCAGGTAGAGAAACACAGGACCTGCACACAGACATTACGATCAATTTGACTTTAATTCTTCTAAAATCTACAACTCTGCTCATATGGATACTTGAATATACTTGTTTACAGTCAAATTTAGTGATATTAAATATAACCGTTTTTGAAAATGAATCTGAGAGATGGAAAAATGTTCTAATCATGCAAAATTGTAGTTTGAAATCATTAGACATGATCCAGTTGCCTTTTTGTTGTGTAGCTCAAACATATTTTAATTTTTTGATTTTAATAGTCTTATTACCTTGTACTTACCATTAAGTATATTGTATTCAAGTATCATGAGTATTTCCTGAAAGCATTCAATTCCAATGTCGCATGGTTCAACAGCCTTTGAGTGATTTCAGTTGTTATGACTGGGGTTGCAAAATTCCGGGAATATTCAAACTTGGAAACTTTCCATGGGAATTAACGGGAATTAACGGGAATATACGGGAATAAACGTGAATAAACTGGAAATTTTGTAGGTAATTTATACAAACTGTATTTAACCTTGTCATATACAGACATAAATATAAACATTTTGTTTTGTCATAGGCTGATTTGAGCCCTGAGGAAACTTTGGGCACTTGACTATATGCTTCTGCATCTTTGTGTCATTTTTAACATAGGTCTTTGCACAGTATTTGCAAATGTACACAGCCTTTCCTTCTACATTGGATGGGGTGAAATGTCTCCACACATGAGATAGTGCATGTGGCATTGTTCTGTAGAATAAGATGAGAAAAAAGTATGTTAAAAAACACTAATGCAATGCCAGAGATATAAATAGTTAGCCACACAATTGGAATCGTCTGTACAAATATTTTACAATTGATGGATAAATGAATGGAAATAGGCTAGATGAACAGATGAACAATCCTCAATCAGCATGATAATATATTTTCCCCAGTAATATCATTGAAACTTACCTGACTAGTCCTGCACTCTACAGCAGGCCTCAATAGCCCTGCTGTAGAGTGAAGGATGCTGGGAGTTATCTGTGCATGTGGTGAAGATTTTTTTCAAAATTCCCCAAATTCCCGAGCTTAACTTCCCATGGAAATTTACCGGAAACTTTCCGCCCCTTTGCAACCCTAGTTATGACTACAAATTACATTATTTTCCTATCTATGTTTGTATCTGTTGATGAAATCTGAAGCTTCAGCTGCTCTCACACTGATAAGAGTTGAATTGAATGAAATCGACTGTGAGGATGTTTGTTAATCATCTGTCTTTTCCTCACAAACATCTTGATGATGATTTCTTGCTGAAAACCAAAACTGTGAATCTCTCTCGTAAACTAAAGTCAACATGACATTCATAACTGCTTCTTGTGTTGTTCACTTCAATCTGTCTGGTTTCTCTTCATCCTCCATTCAACCACATGGCTCTTTATCTCTCCTCCTCCTCTCGCTCGCTGGGCCTGTGTCCTGCCTCCGTAAACACCCGAGCCGGCTCCACCACTCGCACTTTGAAGAGCGATAACAACACAAACACACAACACACAATCCTCCGCCCTCGACACCGTCTGCAGGCCCCCCCCCCACAGGAAGGACTGGGAGACATCCTGAGACATCACACAGATCAGATCAGGTGCAGCCGGCGCCACGAGAACCTGCTAAACTACCTGTGTTGATCTGATCGGGGGGGCTTAAGATGCTGCATCTTTGTGGATTCTGGAGGGAACACACACACAGACACACACTAACAGACACACACAAACATCTTGACGCCTGTCGGTTGTACACCAGCTGTACACAGGTGGATGTGGAGCAAGTGGATTATGAGCAACGGTAATTGGCTGTCCAGAGAAGCTGCCCATATGTATCTCTGTGTGTGTGTGTGTGTGTGTGTGTGTGTGTGTGTGTGTGTCAGTGTGTGTGTGTGTCAGTGAGTGTGTACGTCCAGACTTCATCATGTTCTCATAACGGTCAGTTAGGGTTGTCCGCCAGCCTCCATCTCCTGTTGGGATTGTAAATGTTATTGATCAGACGCATACGCCGCATCCATAACGAGAGCTGAGACACAGCTTTCTCTCTCTCACACACACACACACACACACACACACACTCACACAATCACACAATCACACAATCACACACAATCACACACACTCAAGTGCAAGTCATTAGGAGCCATACACATTCATAGACTTGTCCTCATTAACACTCCCTCGTCATACACACTAAACATCGGTACACATCTAGTTGTCAGACAACACAGAGACGCACACACGCACACACACACTGCCTGATTTAGTTGAGTGAGATGAGGGGGGGGGCTGAAGGATGGAGGGCACAAAATGTGGACATGAATTGTGTGTGTGTGTGTGAACGTGCACGGAGGCGTGTGTGTTTGTGTCAGTATCGAGCCTGACATTTGTGTCAGCGTGCGGCAGTGTGTATCTCGGGGAGTATGTTTGTACGTGTGTGTGTGTGTGTGTGTGTATCAGCAGTGTGTGTGTGTGTGTGAGAGTGTGTGTGAGAGTGTGTGTATGGCGCGTGTCACAGTCTGTCAGCCCGGGCGTCTGGTGTCAGGGCGAGAGGCGAGACATTAACAACTTCTGTCATTCTGCTGACAAAATGGTGGCAGAAGATTTCCCATGGTGCCCTGATGACTGCTGGCGTTTGTCAACAAGCCCTGTCACCGCGGCGATAAGGGGAAGGTGGGGGGGGGGGGCGGCGGCGGTGGCGGTGGGGGGGGTGGGAGGGAGGGGGAGGAGGGTGAGGGAGTGGTGGTGGGTTAGTGACAGGCCCTGGACCCATTCCCATGAGCACCAGGGGAAAGAGAGAGGGTTGTGTGTGAGTGTGTGTCAACGTGTGTGTGTGTGTGAACGTGTGTGTGTGTGTGTTGTAGGGAGAGAGGTATAGGGGGGAGGCGGGTGGGAGGGTGGGAGGGGGGGGGAGAGAAAGGTTGTCTCTCAGCAGCTTTCATACATAGACTGCGAAAAAACCAAAATGAGCTGTCACTGCAATTCCCAGGATGCCTTGCTGTTTAGCATAGCAGCAACAGCAGCAGCATGAACAGTGTGTGTGTGTGTGTGTGTGTGTGTGTGTGTGGGCCTGTAAGCTGATAAGCTAACTCTCTCTCTCTCGCTCTCCATCGCTCGCTCTATCTCTCTCTCTCTCACACACACACACACACACACACAGACACACACAGATAATTAAGCAGAGCAGAAGCTCCCCCTGACGCCAGGCAGAGCTCATCTGCATTTTGGCCTCCGGCACGCAGTTAGGAGCAACGCCTGATGGAGGGAGAGAGAGAGAGAGGGCAAGAGAGGGAGGGAGGTAGAGAGAGAGAGGGAGAGAGAGAGCGAGAGAGAGAGAGTAAGGGAAAGAGAGGGAGACAGAAAGAGGGAGAGAGAGGGTAAGGAGCCAATTAGCCAGCTGGATGGATGAGTGACTGACAGCACTCTTGACACACTGCTATCTGGGCCCTTCTCTGCTGCACACACACACACACACACACACACACACACACACACACACACACACACACACACACACACACACACACACACACACACACACACACACACACACACACACACACACACACGCACACACACACACGCACACACACCTTCCTCCCCGTCTCTCCTCCCATCCATCCTTCCATCCCTCTCTCTCTCTCTCTCTCTCTCTCTCTCTCTCTCTCTCTCTCTCTGTGTGTCTCATGCTGTGTTTGTGTCTCTTGTTCTCTCCTGCATCCTGCGCTCTGCATAAAGCTTTGCGCTCCAATCACGCCCCCCCCGCCCCCCCCCCACGGGACTCAAGTGTCCAACGAGAGCGCCCGCTGAGCTGCAGGCCACGCCTCCTCACAGCGGAAATCTGAAAGGGGTCAAAGGTGGTCGTCCCGCCATTTTGACGATTAAAAACCCTGTTTGTCGAGTTTGTTTTCACGTCGTGTGTGTCCTCCTGCTTGTTTCCTCTTTGTGCGTTTGGACTTTTTGGCTCTTTTCTAAGTTCTTACATGAGTTAAGATAAGAATAAGGATTCGTGAAAGTAAAGGTTATGAAGGAAGTTTCTATTCTTTCTCCTTTAAATCTCATATTTTCATGTATTGGCATTGGAGGTTTGGGGCGTATTCCTCTTCTACTTCATCGTAGACGGGGATTTTAAATTTCATTATCAGGTCAAACTCACTGAAAAGTGATAGAAAAGCAGCCGCACAACTCGAAACGGACGTGAACACACAGAGCTCTGCAGGAAGAGGAGTCGACACGACAGATTGACGACCACGCACAAATCATCGCGGCCCTTTAGGAAATCCAGAAAGTTCTCTAGAGTTTGGCAGTTTTGTTGTTGTGTGTCTGTGTCTGTGTCTGTGTCTGTGTGTGTGTGTGTGTGGCTCCTCTTCAAGGCCGGACAGAGTGTGAGTCCAAACCAAAGAACCAGGACACCAGAATGTAGCTGCACAATATTTGTGTTTTAATCCATCAGTGGAATCACAGAGGTTGGATCTGAGGATCAACGCTGCAGGTCGGGTTTCTCCCAGAGGAAGCAGCCATGATATTAACCTACTTATTTTGTTTGTCAGTTTACTGTATAATGTCCTGTTATGAATTTACCAAGAGAAAAAAGGGAAAAGTTATCTTTAAGATATACTTTACTAATCTGTGTTGTATTAATATGCCAGTTGTTTCCCTGACGGATTCATGTCTTATGTTATTAGCAGGAGGTTTACGCAAAAAACGACTAAATCCACAAAATTTGGTGTTCGGATGAAACATGGACCAAAGATTGATATTAATAATAAAGGTTTGAGAATTTTAGTGTGTAACCACTGCTCCACACACCCGATTGCACGACTACTGCATTCAAAATAATGAATCAATCCCACTGAACCCTTGAACATGACAATTTCTTTAACTTCTATCAGTTTTTTCCTGATTTTGTTCCTACTAGAATCCATTTTAACATATTATAGCACCAACATGTTGTACGAAGCACAACTTACCATGTTTCCTTCAAATTATACAACTACTGGAAAATAACATCACCTTATTTCAGGTGAAAGTAAAGAAGGTTATTTCCTGCCTCCCTGCTCATTGTCCCAGTGTTATTTGTCGAACTGTAGCACAGATGCAGCGAGCGAGTGCGTGAAGAAGAGAGCTGGAGCCAAAGTTCCTCTGAGGTGCGTTTCCCCGGCGTGTGATGTGAGCACTGATCAAACATGCGATCTCCATGCTGCTTCCTCCCGTCATTATATGTGAAAACACAGAGGCTGCACTTTGTAGACGCTCTTTCCTCCTGTCTAGTTATTTCAATGACTTTCTTTGGGAAATCAGAGAAGAAGAGGAAGCGCTGCCAGTGAACTGTCAGGTGCGCTGCAGCGAGGGGGAATTATATTCTTTACTGAAACCCCAGAAATTAAAATGCAGCCATTAGAGATGCAGATATTTCACACTGTGCTCCGGCAAAGAAAAGATATGATTCCTGAGCTGTAGCGTTGGGGTTTTTCCTGCAATAAACAAATAAAGATTCAGATTTTGAGAAGATTTTAATCGTTTGCAGCAGAATTAGCCTGAATTCAGTCTGTTCCGATAACAAACTAAACTAATCCTAACCAGGGGATTACATGTTTGCACACCGAGCAACTTTAAATCCATCTCTTTTCTCTTTCAGCCCAAAAGATCTGATTAAAAGCGATGTACAAAACGAGCGCTTCTCGTGCTCTCTGTGCAGCAGCCTCATTAAAATCTGACATTGTTCAGGAAGTCTTTAAACAAACTGTTTGAATTTGCTCTTGAGTTTTCAGATAAGTGACATGTTCAAGCTCCGCCGCTCCCGAACCTGCGTGTTTTATGCTGCTGTATGTGCATGAGTCTATATTTATAAACTGTGTGTGTGTGTCTGCTGTGTGCGGCTCCATTAACATCTCATTCAACGTTCGCTGCCCAATCTCGTCCAGGAATCATCTAACGCACCCTGTGTTCACGTTATAATGACCTAAACTGCTAATAGTGTTCCAGTGGTGGAGTGAAAACACATTTTAAATATTAATTTTACCGTTTTAAATTGTGGCACATTCCCTTTTCATCTTTTAATTGCCGTTCTCCGGGAGTTTGTGTCTTTCGACCTTGTGTTGCAACACTGAGTGTTAACATGACACATGAGTCCAGAGTCCGGCTCATAGGCTCAACTGGATTCAGCCTAAAAGAGAAATAAATATGAAATTTATATAAATCACGTGGAACTAAAGTTTTCTGCATCATTCTACAAGTTTTTATTTCATCCTTTCTTCCCCAGTCAATGATTAAAGTTGTGCTTTAGTGAGAAGACAGATTTAAAATGTCTTTCAGTAGAGCTCATAGTCTTCGTCTCCTCAAATCCAATCAAGCTCCATCAAATCCCACACACTCATAGGAATCAGTTCTCTAAATATGTCTGATCTTCAGCTTTGTAGAGCCGTGTTGGTTCAGTATCTTGCCCAAGGGCACTTCGGCACTCGGACTGGAGGCGCCGGGGATCCAACCACCGTCCTTCTTAGTGGACGACCCGTTCTACCTCCTGAACCACAGCCACTCAAACTAAAGAAAGTTCCCTCCCGAGCCACAGAGGACATTATCACATGGACAATTATCAGTACAATTAGGTTTGGCTTTTAATTGTGTGTCGGCCTCGTCCCTGATTCTCCCTCAGACCCACATGTCAGTTCAGGTCACACACGACACGTCCAACACACAACGAGGTGCAGAGACACACACTGGAAACGTGTGTGAAGCCCTTTGTCGTGTGTTTGTTGAAACTAAAGCGAGGCGACGTCTCACAGTGGCAGTTCCAGGCAGTGACAGGCTCAGACAACAGCAGAGGACGTGTTCGCACACTGTAAATGCAAATTCGTCGGGAAGAAGACGCCAAAACATGGCGAGCAACAGATGTGGGACACGTGTGGGAGGAAGTGAGAGAGGAGGAACCGCCGTCGGATGACAGGAACGCAGTCGGCGGCGCTGGAGCAGGAGGCCTCATGACAAGCTTCCTGTTTGCCCACAGAAGGAGAGAGAGAGAGGATGGAGGGAGGAGAGGAGTTGAAACACTCAGCGATGGAGGAGAGGAGGACAGACAGTGTAAGGAAGGAGAGAAAAGGAGGGATGGATGAAGTGAACAGGAAAATAAGGGTGAAACATTCAGGAAAGTACCTCTGCAGCCGTTTCGTTGTCAAATAATCTAATACAGGTTAGGAAGGATTTTTCAAAGAGTAAATCAAATATTTATAATAAATATAATGTTTTTCCCACCGCTTTTAAATTCTGCTGATTTTTTAAAATTGAATATTTATTAAACCCTTGAAAAAAAATGAACCAAAATGTTTTTAAGAAGTATCTTATGCCAAATGCAATAATAATAAAAATCTATTAATGCTTTATCAATTTACGCAGTATTTTATACTTGCTTATTGTATTGCATTCTGTATTGAATAGTTTAATTTAGAGTCAGTTCTATTTTCTATTGTTTTCTATTCCAATGATGCTGTCGTTTCTTTCTCAAGTAAAATCGATATCATTGAATAAATGTATAAAGTCTAAGTCTGACAGTAAGCTAAGTAAAAAACTCTACTTATTATTATAGTTTATTATTATTACTATTTTAACTTTAATACATCACTCTGTAAAATAATGTAATTACACAGCCTAATATTAGACATTATTTTAAACCGGAAAAACATTTTTATAACTCCTTTACAAAACGTGCCGTGAACCACATCAGTGTGAAGTAACTCACGTCGTGAATATGATCCATGTGCTGAACAAACATCCTGTTCAAGACTCTGCACGACTCCAAAACAAACCCGTTCCTCTGAGATTCTAAAAGGAAAGTGGACATTTCTCAGCAGAACAGCGATGAAACCGTGCGAGTGGTCGAGGGAAACAAAGTGGAACAGAGCTGCAGAGAAACGTGAACTGTGACCTCACGTTAAATGTTGCTACACCTGAATGTGCAGCCTTTTGTTTTCGCTTTATCGTCTCGGGCCTTTGACTTCCAGTCCCAGAACGTGGAGTGAATGCAAACTAAAGAAAGTCAAGAAACAAACAAGCAGCCAGAACTTTAACCTGCCTACTAAAATGTTCAAATTTGAGGTCAAAGGTTAGTTGCTTCCCCCAAATAAACTAAAACTTTTCTCTGCTTGGATTTCAGTGACCACATCAGCTGTTTGGATACGATTTCGTCGGCAGGAGACGACGACGGACTCTCGCTGGGAGACGAGAGGAGGCACGAGGAGCTGAGATGGACAGGGGGATGAGGGAGGAGGAGTAGATGGTGGGTGGGTGGGTGGGTGTAGGGAAGGGAGGTGAGGGGCTGAGTGACGGATGGAGAAGTGGTGGAGGAGCCTCAGACGAAGGGATGGAGGGAGTAAATCCTTTTCTTCATCATTACCTCGTCTCTGCCACTGCCCTCACCTTAATTAGTCTCAGAGCAGCTCGCCCGGCCAGAAGTCTGCCTCATCCATCCCTCCATCCCTCCATCCCTCCATCCCCTTCAAACCCCTCCCTCCCTCCTCATCCCTTTCACCTCCTCCTCTTTCTTCCTCTGCTCTCTCTCTCTCTCTTTCTCTTTCCTCCAGCGATTTCCACACTTCCTCTGTCTCTCTCACGTTGTGCTTCATCTTCGTCTCGGTGGAAATTGACTGAAATACCAAACCCCTAACCCCACAATATCAACAGCTGTGCAGCTACACACACTCACACACACACACACACAGCACAAAGAGTTTAATGTTGGTAAATACTGCACACACACACACACACGCACAAACACACACACGTAGAGGTGTACGTGGCTGCTCCAGGCTTGGCAGCTATAAATACGGAGGATTGCAAAGAAGAGGAAACTCAGTTAAAAAGTTAAGTGGGGAAAAAAGCGGCAGAGTGAGATTGACACCCCGACGTCTCAGCTCTCTAGAGGCTAAATTAGGAGATCCACAGCTCCTCTCTCTCTCTCACACACACACACACACACACACACTGGCAGCACACCTTGAGAGAATGCACATTCACACAGTTTTGTAAGGTGCACACACACACACACACAGGCCTGTATGAATGTGTGCGTGTCTGTCCTGTCAGTCTCCGAGGTCCCCTGCTCCTCCTTAGACACTGAGGACCCGTCCATGTCCCTGATTTCCCTTCACCAGCTGAATGCTGATGGCCACTGGGACACTGGCTGTGGTGGGAGATGCTGCATTCTTACATTGTTCCCTCACTCTGGGAAACCGGAGGAGGAAGTTAGGGACTGAAAAACCAGACTGAGATACTTTGATTCTTCCATAAAATCAGGTTTAATTAGTTCAACTATGTTTAATCATGACTCAATCAACTGTTTATCCACTTTAAGAAAGCCCAATGTTTTATATGTGGTATATTTTTACACATTTTAGTTGTATTTTGTATTGTTTGTCCTTAATACTCTCTTTCCTCAACACAGGGAGTTTTAAATTTTCATTGTAGTTCCCAGTAAAGTTTGGAATAAATGAATTAACTATTTAGGTTTATTTGAAATGAGCCGCAATAGATGAACAGATAAAAAATAAAAATGAGCGGGATGTTTGATCAGCACAAAATATGAGATTGAACCAATCAAAATGCAAAGAAATGAATCAATAAACTAAAAAACAACAACAGTTATATACATGTGGAACTTTAAAACCTGATTATCTGCTTTCACATTGTGAACCTGCACAGCCGAGGTTCACTTTAGTTTTATTCTATATTAGTTTAAAGAGTTTAAGGACGCGACTCAAGAAGGAGACACAAAATGTTTTTGCTTAATATTGCGTAATAGGGTGTTTATTTATTTAATTTTAATTTTTACTTTTTCAGGGATTAACCAGGGAGTAGTTTAGGGAACTGATATCTATGAGTGTGTGAAATTTGGTGCAGGATGATTGAATTTAATGCGGCTGTCGGGCCTCAATGTTCTGAGTTGTGTTTTCATATACCAGTTGTGTAAATCAGCCGTTTGCTTAAACCTCCTAAATGTTCCAGCTTCAAACTTTGACTCAAACCTACAATGCATCATTTTCTCGAAGTAAAACCTAATTTCTTTAAAACCTCATTATTTTAGAATTTAATCTAGAAGATCCATTGCATCATTTCAGCTGGCTCACATGTTTACATGTTGAAAGCAGAAAGTGTATTTGATCCCAGCTGAACAGACGTAGTATCGGAGTTTTCTTCTTTTTTTAATACCTCACATCTTCTTCATACTTCTCTCTGCACAGGTTCAAATCTCTAAATCCAAACGTTTACCTCATCTTTAACTTCCTATTTGTTGTCAGTCAAAGCAGTTTGAATTGCATTGGTTTTGTTTCAACGGTTCTATATAAACACAGTTTGATTGCTCCATTGACTCTTTCCCTTTCTCACAATGTTCATCCTCTCTTTTCTGTCATTATTTCAAACTGTCTCTACAGCTCATTTGCTGTGTGACGAGAGGACTTCACGCTTCCGCCTGCAGGAGGTGCTGTTGACATTAAAGTGACTCCTCTTTGTGACCTCTGCTCCTGCTGCTGGGTGCAAACCTCTGCAGCGGCCACTAGATGGCGATCAGGCTCTTCACAGACTGAAACCACAGGGAACGCGTCTCATTGGCTGCTGTGACTGTTTCTCTGTGTCGGTGACGGGATAATTTGTCCCATTAGAATAAAAACTATAGGAAAATATAGATGAATGTTTCTTTTTATGATGTCGACTGAAGCTCATGAAATAAGACGGGCTGTGGAGGGAAACCCCAGGGGCCCACATTTACTGTTCAGACCTGGTGCTCATTATAAAGAGAAGCATTTAATGTAAATTATATAAAGTAAATCAATTAAACAAATTAAAGTCATTTAAATGTATGGTTTCCTACATGGACAAATACATTTTGTGATTTAAGAGGTCACAGTTAACCCAGATTTTAGAGTGGGCGACATATATTTGAACATTTGATTGTTTTTTAAATGTATTTATTATCTATGTTTGTGTGTCTGACTTTGTGTGCATGTGTGTTTTTAACTTCACTGTCAGGAACCGAGGGAAAATAAAGATAGTATAGATATATGTACGGTATAGATCTATGGAGCGTAGAACGGGTTGTCAAAATTTGGAAGTGGAGTATTTTGTTTGAATATGGTACTGTAGTGGCCACACACACACACACACACACACACACACACACACACACACACACACACACACACACACACACACACACACACACACACACACACATACACACAGAGTCTGGGACAAACACATTTTCACACACTCATGCACACACATGCAGAAAGAGACAGAAACTATTCAGACCATTCTTGCGTAAATCACTTGGCCTCAGGGCTCTCTTAACCCTTTCTCTGTGAGAGTGGATGTGTGGTTGTGTGGGTCCGTGTGTGTGTGCATGTGTGTGTGTGTGAGTGTGTGTCTCAGATGTCCCTTTGAAAACAGTAATGCTGGAAGACAGTAGAGCTGGTTGCTCTGATGATGCTTCACATAAGCTTCCACTGAATCTGCATAAAAAACTAATGCAGCATCAGACGTGTTTGCACAAAGAGCCGCATGGAAAACAACCATCAGAGGAAGTTAACTCACAAAACTTCCTCTAATGAGACGCAACGTTTTAATAACATAAAACACGAGCTTAGATAAATGATGTGTACTCCGTTACTTTGTGTAGAAAATATCTCTGGATGAAATGATGTTGAATCTTGAATACGACAGGATCTACTTTGAATAAAATATATTCTTTGATTAAACTACAAACCCAATTAATATAAACTCTTTTGTTTTTACATTAAATTAAAACATTTTTATCTTGATTTAAATTTCTGAGACCTAAATTATATTTTTCTGAACTAAACTAAAAAGGAACCAGAACTAGATAAACAGCTAAAATGTGTCAGAGAACTTTAAAGAAAGTGTGTTTTTGTTTGGAAATATAATTAAACTATATAATAATGTGATGTGAGGAAACTTTTCAAAGGGAGATAAGTTATTTGCAAAGTTTTCTTTGGGTAACATTTAAGAATTTATCTTGTATCAGTGCTTCTTTTTCCTATGATAACATACATTTATATTAATATTGATCCTTTTCTTAAAATCTTATCAAGACAATAATCTTCTAATTATTCTACTACTTTATGTTTTATATAAAAGTTTTATTTTGTGACTTTCATATTGAGAGTTACAGTTTATAAAACCTGTCATATTAACATTGAATAAACTTTCTGGTGCAACATGGGAATTAAAACTCAAACAGTCCTATATTTGATAATAAGTAAATTCCTATATAAATATAATTTGCTAGAATTTTCTATAGTTTAATTAAGAACAAAGCTCACAGGCGTCTGAATAAATTTATTCATTAAAATAAACTTTTATTCTTTTCCCCTCATTTTCTTAAAAGTGTTTAACTCACAACTATAATTATGACCCAGTGTCAACATGCAATCTGTTTGCTGGTCTGATGTTGTGTTTATTTTTAATGATGTTTTAAATGTGAAGCACAATTTACAGATTTCGTCAATTTTTAATAGTTGTATTGTTGTTATTGGCTTTTATATTTTCCCGCTCAGGGCCTCAGATGCAAAAGGCTCAATCTTTTTGTTGTGCATGATCCTGGTAAATAAACTGAACAAATCTAAATCAAACTAAACTTAAACTTAAACTTAATCTTTAAACAGTTAACTGGTGTCTGGTGTGACTCCTCACATACCTTCACCTCTGTGGTTCTGCTGCTTCTTCTCTCCCTACATATATTTAAATGCACTCTGGCTGCAGTTTGCACTTTCAGCTCAAAGGCCAAGCAGCACTTTACTGAACGAGCTCCACTTTAAATAAGTTATACATAATGTGGGCACAAGCAGAACTATATCCTCTCAAACTTTGGCAAAATGTGAAATATTAAAGCGCTACGGTGCAGCGATTGGGTCAAACTTCCTTTGGGGCGAAGCTGAGAAGACTCTGTAGAACTTACTTTTCCCATGAACACTTGAGTGGTGGGTGTCAAGTGGAGCAATCAGGACCCGGGTGGGGGGGGGTGGGGGTGCACCCGGGATGTGGAGAGCGGGGGGGTGGAGAAGGCAAACAGAAAGGTACGTTGACCCGGTTCAACGGAGTCAGAGATGGGAAGTGATGGCGGCAAGAGATGTTATAGAAAAGGGGGAAAAGAGTATGATAGTATCAGCATCACACACACACACTCACACACAGACAGACACACACACAGACACACACAAACACACACTCACACACAGAGTTCACTATCAGCAAGTTGTCTCAGGCTCGCTGAACCCCCGTAATGCTCCTATTAGCAGCTTCAGTTAAAATGGCATTTCATCAGGCAGCTGACAAGTGAATTATCTCTCCCTTTTTCCTCCCTATTACCCTGCCTCTCTCTCTCTCCTCCTCCCCGCCTCGCTCGCTCTCTCTCTCCCTCTGTCTGTCTGCCTCGGTCTCCCACTCTCCCCCCGGCTCAGTGACAGTAGCCTTAGGCCTGAGATAAAGAGGAGGCGCGCGGCGCTCGGCGCTCTCACACACACTCGGCAGAACTGAAGTGACATCCTGTCAAAACAATAGTTTACTACAACAGGAACTTGTGTGTTCTGTCAGACAGAGGCTGAACTTCAACTTTGGGACATATAGATTCCCCTTTCATATTGATCCCCCCCCCTCACACACACACACTTTGTGCTGGTGTGTGTGTGTGAGTGTGTGTTTCATTTGGGCCAAACCTGGGTCCCAGCCTGGAATCAGAGAGTGTATGTATAGATAGAAACTCAGAGGACAGTTTAGATTCTGTTCATCATACAAGTGTCTGTTGTGCTCCGGGGAGGAAACACCATCGCTGACAAATCTCCTCTGCAGCTCGTCTTCTTCAGCGAGGAAGAGTTCTGTGTCTCGCTTTTTAAAAATACATATATCACTTCCCATCTCTGAGTTATACCCAGTGGTGCAGGTACCTGTGTATACCTGTGTGTGTGTGTGTGTGTGGAGCCGAGCACTTTCTTCGTTCTCCAGCTTTTTCAGCTTTAGAAAGAACGCACATCCACTTGTTAACCCCCCCGTCCCAGACAGAAAGTGCTCCACAAGTTTGTGGGTTGTTTAAAATGAAGAATTTCTTTACACCCAAGTAGTGAAAATATCCAGAAAGAAAAGGAGCAAATCTTGAAGAATCATCTGCACACAAAAAAAACACACAAGATTCTTTCTGTTGAGTGTTGAAGGATTAAAAGAGGCCTCACACAACTTCCCTGGATGTCACACTTGTCCCAGTGTAGACATGGTTGCAGCCACCAGGGGGCGCTGCAGAACGAGGTGAGCTCACCCCTCGCCTGTTTAAGATGACGGACAGAGTGTGACCTTTAAGATGAACCCTCATTAACAGAAAGACATTTTTTTATTCTAGTTTGTTGCTTCTGCGTTTCGAACAATCAAGACACTTTTTGATTTGTGTTTGTTCTGCGATACGAGTTGAGATTAATCTGAGTTTAACACGATTTCTTCCTGTTTTCCTGACTTTCTTCTTCTCTGTTTCTCTTTCCCAGATCCAGTGATGATGTGTGAACTTTGAGGCGTTTGAGGACGTTCTGCAGGACACACGACTAAAGGTTTCAGGAAAATGATCCACCGCACATCCGGTGTTAAGATTGAATGTCGGGAGATATAAGATTATATTAGATCCAACTTCATTGTCATTGCACAGTACAAGTACTTATACAACGAAATGCATTTTAGCATCTAACCAGAAGTGCAAAAAAGGCAGTAAAAGTGCATTGTGCATATTAAAGTGAAAATGTAAATAAATAAGATCTGTACAGTAAGAAATATATATGGAATATTACAGTATTAATAGGAATTGTATGATATAGGACAGTGAATACACTATGAGCAGGATAAAAATATGAATATATATAAATATGAATACACTATAGGCGGGATAATACAGTAGTTAAACAGCTCATCTCCTTTCACTGGAATCTGGGCCTTGAGCTTCACTTGATTTCCTGTGTACGACGCGTTGAGGACGTGAAGAAGGTTTCAAAACCTGAGCTGCAGCTGCAGCGTCTCTCCTGGCGCCGAGTTCAGGGACGAGACAAGCTGCGATTTCCCCCAAAAACCTCGTTCCCTCGAATCCGCTCCCAGGAGTCAGAGGAGCGGCTCGGAAGCAAAGATGGAGGATGGTAGATGGAGGCCAAACAAACCAGGCGTCACATGGAGAGGACGCCGGCGTCGACTCCGACCACGAGTCGACTGAACCGGGAACTGCACACCTTCCACAACAATAGGCAAGAGTAGGTGTGTCTTCACTGGTGTGTGTGTGTGTGTGTGTGTGTTGTGTGTGTGCACGATGGTCAGATGGTGAAACCTCACACACACACACACGTTGCACGTAGACACACATGCACACAAAAAACAAGCACAAAGAAAAGACCCCCACACATGGACAGACAGGAACAGACAGAGAGACGGACACATGGATCCATATATAATATATTCCTGTGTGTGTGTGTGAATGTGTATATGTGCAGGCACAAATATATATAGTGTGTGTGTGTGTGTAGTGTGTTGTGTGTGTGTGTGTAGTGTGTGTGTGTGTGTGCGCTACCTGGCCAGCAGTGGTAACAGGCTCTGAGGCCTTTAATGGGATTTAGCCCGAGGCTGTTTTATTAAGATGTCGGCTTTCCCTGCTGCCTCTGCAGCTGACACCATTCCCCACTGATACCCCCCCCCCCTCCCCATACCCCCCCACCGACTCCCCTCCAACCCTCACCCCCGCCGCACACCAGCCTCCAAGCTGCACTCCCCCGTCCCCCCCTCTCCTCCCTCCCCCGTCCCTCATCACAACCCAACCTTCACCCAAATCCCTTCAACCGTCCCAACCTATAATGACCCTGCCACCGCCACGTAGCCCTGCCCCACCTCACCCCCCCCCCACTCCTCACCCCTGTCTCCCCCACCCCACCCACCACCACCCCCCACCACCACCACCACCACCCTCTCCTGGGCCACTGCTGTTTTATTCATTTTTATATTTTTGATGTGCGGGATAATTATCTGTAATTGTGGTAAAAAGAGAAAGAAATCTGTAGAGCTGCGATGGAAACTTTGATTTATTTATCTGCTTGTTTGCTTCCTGTCATGATGTCACCAGGATCCGTGAGGGGGGGGGGGGTCAACAACCCGGGTGGAGAGCGATGGAGTCGACTCCTCCATCGAGCCGGAGCCTCCGTCAGCTGCGGTTTGAGGATTTCACTCGCCTGCCGCTCACAGATTCACACATTTGCCAGTTTTTCTCAGACTGGAGCTCCACACTGGTGCTGCTTAACTAGGCTTCACTCCAGTGTGTGTGTGTGTGTGTGTGTGTGTGTGTGTGTGTGTGTGTGTGTGTGTGTGTGTGTGTGTGTGACAGGTCTCATCACAGGACCGTTAGCAGGATGTCTCTTAGTTTACACATCGAACAGGTTCAAATAAAAGTCACACGACTGAGAGCAAAGCTGCAGCTTCTGGTTGTTTCCGTCAGACTTTATACGATTTATTATCTTTTATCTGTGTTTGTACATCATCTAAACACTGATGATATATATTTCAATCTTCGCTGTATAGAGGTGTTTAATATACAAAGTGTTGTTTGAGGAGGTATTTAGATCCTTGTCTCAAGTAAAAGTATCACTACCACAGAGTACTAAAAGTACTCCATTACAGAAATCCTTCAAAAATATGCCTAGATAAAAAACATGAATATGACAAAGTATTTTCTGGAAACCCCCTGACAGAGTCTCCATTTTATATATATATATATCCTATTACTGCATGATATTTTATAAGTTATATTTTTGACTGTCTTAACGTGTTAGTAACTACAGTTGACAAATAAAAACAGTAGAATGAAAAGTATATCGTATATTTCGCTGCTGTATTTTGGTATAAAGATGATTGAACAACAATCATATACACTGTCTGTTGTGTAACGAGACAAAAGTAGATTATTGTTTATTAAACAATAGAAAATGCTTCTGTTTTAATTAGAGCAGATAAGAAAATTCATACACTTGTCAGATATTGAAGTTAAATTGAGTTCCTATCACAGACTAACGTGGGAGCATCTTCTACCTTCAGCTCACGTCTCACTTGTTCTGTTCTGTGAAGCATTTGAGTTCTGTCATTAGAATCAATCATCTGATTGGACGAGAGCTTTTAAGACTAAAATCCTGAATCATTACACGATCAACTGAAAATAATCAACACGTTTAATTAGTATTTAATCAATTGAGATCAGTCATATAGAAAAAAAGCCAAGCATTCGTCATTTTTAATGTTTTCAAATGTGAGGAATTAATGGTTTTATGTGAATGAAATCTCAGCAAGTTACGTGATGTGTTGATATTTTACTACATCATTTATAAATATGATTTTTTCTCTTTGTGACTCGTTGGTTTTCACCGAATCTTTGACTTTCACTGTTTTTTTTAAAGGTGAATCCTGGAGAAACGTCAGGTTTTACTCATAAAAAACAAAGAATCGCTGAATGAATCCCTTTGTGTTTTGTGATGCTCTTCCAGTTTCAAAATAAAGCGGCTCTAATCGCTCCGCTTCATTATTCATCAGGGCGATATTTCCTGATTCAACATGAAAACAAAAAAGGGAAAAAATCTGATCAATGGTGTGAAATTCCCACCCTGGCACTAAACTCTGTGTTGTGTTCCCTGTCGTCTTCTCTCCTTCTTTACATCAGTTTGGTTTCCAATCGGGTTTAACATCCCCCCCCCCCCACAGAGCCCCCAGCGGTGACTCCATCTTCCCTGGGCCCGGGACCTCTAGGCACTTCCCCCCCCGACTGCTGCCCCCCAGGTACCGATACTTCCTGTGTGCCCCTGTACCCCGCAGCCCCCCCCCCCCGAGGTCCCACCCCCTGAAGGCACTGGTGCAACTCTAAGAACAGCGGCTCGGCTTTGTGCTCACTCGCTCTGCTGGTTTGCCACAAATCAACCTATAGCTGTCGATGCAAGTCACCATGTTGATGATGAAGATGAAGATGAAGATGAAGATGAAGATGAAGATGAAGATGAAGATGCTGTATGATGCCTTGAAACATTAAAGGAATGTCTTTGTGTGTGTGTCTGCAGGAACCTTTTCTTTGTCTGGGTGGACGCCGGCTGCAGCTCGGGAGCGTGCAGGCCCCGTGTGTGTCTGTTGGTTTGTGTCTGTGTTTGTGTGTTTGTGTGTGTTTGTGTGTGTGTGTGTGTTTTCCTCTGGCTGGTCTTGAGTGCTTTTGCTGTTTTTCCCTGGCAGGCTGTTCTGATTGGCCGGCCCTGGGGAAAGGAGATATCATGTTTAGCCCCAAACCAACATGCATCCCTCATCCCGCCATCCACTGCCGCCGCGGCTGGCGAGTGTGCATGTGTGTGAGGGAGAGAGAGAGAGAGAGAGAGAGAGGGAGAGAGTGTCAGAGGGAGGTCTGTGCGTTCAGGCGATCACACACTCTTGCTCTTTCTGCTAAAGTGCTTCTCGTCTCCTCGGCGAGGGCTGATGAGGTATGACATCACAGCACTTTGTTTTATCTTTAAAAGATGAGGAGGGAGCGCTTCACTTCCCCTTAATGAGGCCGAGGTGCCCACAGAAGATATGGAAAGTCTGCGTGTGTGTGTGTGTGTGTGTGTGTCTGTGTGTGTCCACGCGCCCTCACATTCCTGCTTCTTCTTCTTCTCGTCTTTGCGTGAGAGAGCGATGTGCAGAGGTGTGGGCGCGCTTCTGGTTTCCTGCACACTCCTGCTCGCTAACACCCATTTTACCCATAACCCCCGGCGCTTCCTGTCCTGGAGCCATGTGTCAGACCTCATCGGCAGCTGCATCAATACCACCGCACCCACCCGGCTGCAGAACACCACATCCTGCCAGGGCAACATATCACGTACCGCCACTTTGACCGATCTCCTCTCTCGTCTCTTTTGGTTTTCTGCAGCGGTGATGATCGAGGTTTGATTCTGGTTTTGATTACACGTCTTTCCCCCCCCCCCCACTGCGGTGTTGATCCAGGAGGGTGAGGTTGCACCGCACACATGCATGATGTCATCAGAAGCTCACTATGAATCGAGATTACACTATCACTGATGGATCGGCTTTATTATGACATCCACCGACGGGTGTTTATTTTCATCCTTTTCTGAATAAATACAAATATCTACACAAAGTATTGTTTCACTCCAAACCTCCACCGAGGCCCCAAAGTCCCAAGATGCACCAGATTTCACACATTAATATATTCCAGTCCCTTAAAGGGACTCTTACCTTTGTTGCATTTTTACACTTTTTTTGGATAAGGTTAAATTGGTATTAATAAGGTAATGACACTCTAAAATGCAAGACAGACCCACCAGGAGTAAAAACAAACAATTATTTCACACTTATAATATTTAGTGAAAACTTCAACCAATAAAATTCTTCGGACCGAAGGACCTTATTGGCCGACAGACCTGTCTGTTTGCTGCATGGACATGCAGGTTTTCCGTCTGCTTCTTGTGGCGCAGTCGGGCCCGCGTCATCAATGTATATAACTTACCGGTGCTTCTGAATCCGAATCCATTGCTTTGGTAAACAAAAACTCACGTGCGTGCGCGGAGGCAGTAGGTTGTAAGTCTGCTTGTAAATAAAGTTTCTTCAAAAAAACACCGCGGATGGGAACGAGGGGGTGGGGCATTGGAGGAAGGCGGGATGATTTGAATGTGCTGTAATTCTCAAATGCAACAAAGGTAAGAGTCCCTTTAAATATGTTTTCCATGAAGATTTGTGAAAATTACAATGTTAAAGAAAGTGTTAAAAAAAGTTCCTGGATCCGTCCTCTGGTCTTAATCTGGACCCACATTTTATGGGTTCTTCTCCGACCCAATAATCCATAATCCGTTCATTCGTTTTTGTGGTATCCTGTTTACAAACAAACAAACAAACACACAAATGGACAGGTAGTAAATTAGATTGTTCTAAACTCAAGTTCGTTTTATAGGAGAATCCATCATCTAGTGTTTATCACTGAGTTTTCTGTTTATTCTTTATCTCAACGTTTTTATCTGTTTTATTATATTGAGTTTTCTGTATTTGCATAAAGGTTCATCACCAGCCTGGACTCATAAAAACTGCAATATTATCCGTCTCAGCTTTTATACTTGTTCCTTTTTTATTTCAAACAGCATCTGGAAAGTAATGTGATAATAAAACTCTCCCTCAGAATATTACAAAACTTAGAGAAAAACTATTATAAAAAGAAATCTTTTAAAAACAGAAATTAACTCCCTGATCGTATTTGTGTGAAAGTGGATCAATATCGCCTGAGAATAAATTCAGAATATTCATCCGATAAATATAAAAACAAACAAACTGCATCATATCCACGAGCGATAACAAACTGCTCGGACCGAATCAAAACTTTTAGCTTTTTGACTGTAACACACGTTCAATATTTATTGTGTATTTGTTTCAGGAAGTTTTTCTGGGGCCACATGCTGCTGCGAACTGAAATGTGCAGGCATTCATATTTATCTTCTGTTTTGTTGTCCATAACAAAATGAAGAACAAGCGGGGGGTCATTTGAGGCAGACAGCGTTCTCCTCATAAAGCAGATTCATTCACACTGTGCCCATGGCTCTGTAACAATAGCATGTTGAAATATATGCGCCACCTTTAAAAATATACGATGTATTTATGCAGCGCACAAGCAGCCGGTTGTTTTTCCTTTTTACTGATTTGATTACGTGATTTCAAAATTGCTACAGGATGTAAATGTGAAGGAGTGGAATAGGAGCCTTGTTTTTATAACAACGGATTGAGAAACTCTTTCCTCATTCAGATAAAACCTGTAAATCCAACTCAAACCCTTATTTCAAGATATTAAAGTAAGTTGGATTCAGTAAATTCTGATATTTCTCTCCAGGCCACTGTACAGTTAAAGGTCTCTGTGCACAAATCCTGCTCCACAGTTCTTTTCCTCCTTGTGCAGTGACTTTTGAACAAGTCCCTGGATTCAAACCCGCAGCCTTTCTGCCTCTGCAACACATAAACCACCCACTTCCTGCTGGGATGCTTGTGTCAATCTCGCCTGGAAGGAAACTCTCGTGCTCGACAAAACTTAATCCAGCGCCCGACAGCTGTAACAACAACGGGATGAAGTGTTTTAATTGTTTCTAATTAGGAACGAAGGGCGAACACACACGGCAGCAGTTAATTAAAAACAGGTAACGGAGTAAATGCTGCTATGAGTTATTAACTCATCGCTGGCAGAGATGTGTGGAGTCTCGTGCTAATCCTCATGGGAAGCGGGTGGGCGCTGGTTTCCCTGATGTGTGTGCCATGTTGCCAGACGTAGCAGTAGCGGGCTAACGCGGCTGTGTGTGCGATTAAAATAGCGTTAGCTGTCATTAGCCTCTGCGCACCAACGCAGCAGCAGACTGCAATTAACCCGCTAATCCGGCTAATCCGGCTAATCCACTAATGGAGCTAATCTGATAGAGTGGAGAGGGGCTTTTCAATAGGCTTTCTCCGAGAGCGCACACACACACACACACACACACACACACACATATGCACGTACATGCATGTGTGCAGACAGCAGTGCACAGACTCTCTTCCTGTTTAAATTCATTTACACACACACGGTTTCAAACACACACCATCTCCAGTTGGTCTGAATCCAGTGTGTCCACCACCAGTGACTTACAGGAGCAGATCCATCTCCCAGACAAAGTGCCCACAGCAGTGAGTCCGCCCAGGGCCTCTGTCACACACTGACCACAGAGAACAAGTGAGGAGGAGGAGGAGGAGAGGAGGAGAGAGTTCTTCCGTTAGTAATTTTGGATTTAAAGCTCTCACTCTGATTTCCTTGTATTAACTCACCACAAAACCAGGTGACACTTTAAATCAGATACAAGTTGGTTTACACACGAACAGGAAACAACTTTAATTTTAATTTGTGATTGTGCATCATTAATCATTCACAACATCAAAACCAAACTTACAGGCACAACTAACACTTGTACATACGTTTAAAACTACAGAAAGCACCTTCATTTATTTAACCTGTATCACTCAACTAACACGGAGGAGGTGAGGTTTAAGATCTGTACTGCAGCCAGCCACCAGGGGGTGATCAAGATGATTTGACTCCACCTTGGAGGAGCTGTCATGTCGTCTGTCTTCATATACAAATATAAAAATGCATGTAGACTCCGGGTCTGGAACGTGAAACCATTGCAGAAGGGCCTGAAACCTGTATTCTCTCGATTGACCAACAGGGGGCGACTCTACTGGTTACAGAAAGAAATCCAAGTTTCTATTGAAGTCTACGAAATCATTAATTTAGGTTTATGACACACATTAAACGTTATCTAATACTGCTATCTTGTAGGTCCTCTTGAATAAATTCACAAAAAGGTCGTTGATGGAAACATGTTTTAGTTGAAATGTGAAATATTAATATTTGTATTCAAACTGTATGTAAGGTGTTATAACTCAGGCCTGAGAAGCAGCACAACATCAAAACCAAACTTACAGGCACAACTAACACTTGTACATACGTTAAAAACTACAGAAAGCACCTTAAGTTATTTCACCTGTATCACTCAACTAACAAGGAGGAGGTGAGGTTTAAGATCTGTACTGCAGCCAACCACCAGGGGGTGATCAAGATGATTTGACTCCACCTTGGAGGAGCTGTCATGTCGTCCGTCTTCATATACAAATATAAAAATGTATGTAGACTCTGGGTCTGGAACGTGAAACCATTGCAGAAGGGCCTGAAACCTGTATTCTCTCGATTGACCAACAGGGGGCGACTCTACTGGTTACAGAAAGAAATCCAAGTTTCTATTGAAGTCTACGAAATCATTAATTTAGGTTTATGACACACATTAAACGTTATCTAATACTGCTATCTTGTAGGTCCTCTTGAATAAATTCACAAAAAGGTCGTTGATGGAAACATGTTTTAGTTGAAATGTGAAATATTAATATTTGTATTCAAACTGTATGTAAGGTGTTATAACTCAGGCCTGAGAAGCAGCACAACATCAAAACCGAACTTACAGGCACAATTAACACTTGTACGTACGTTTAAAACTACAGAAAGCACCTTCATTTATTTAACCTGTATCACTCAACTAACGCGGAGGAGGTGAGGTTTAAGATCTGTACTGCAACCAACCACCAGGGGGCGATCAAGATGATTTGACGCCACCTTGGAGGAGCTTTCATGTCGTTCGTCTTTTACATACAAATATAAAAATGGATGTAGACTCCGGGTCTGGAACGTGAAACTAATGCAGACGTGGCTGAAACCTGTATTCTCTCGAATGACCAACAGGGGGCGAATCTACTGGCTACAGAAAGAAATCCAGGTTTTTTATTGAAGTCTACGAAATCATTAATTTAGGTGTACAACACAAATTAAATATTGTCTTATTTTGTTATCTTGTACGTCCTCTTGAATAAATTCACACAAAGGTCGTTGATGGAAACATGTTTTTAGTTGAAATGTGAAATATTAGATTAACATTTGTATTCAAACTGTAAGTAAGGTGTTATAACTCAGGCCTGAGAAGAGCCGCCACAGAGACGTGACGTGACGAGGTAAATGGGAAACTGAATAATCCACGAAGGGGTGACATCTTTTTTTTTTATTCATCTTTTTTAATTAACTCTCAGCGGAGTCACGGGGGGAAAAAAATCTACATGTGAACTCGTTCCTGTGGAATCTGAAAAACCTGAGAAGCTAAAGGGCAGAAAGGGCGACGCGTGATGTTCTTTCAGTCTTTTCAACACTTTCTCGTTCCCTCTCTTTCTTTCCCCCCTCTTGTTTCCTCCTCGTTTGTCCACTTGTCCACTCGTCCCCCCCTCCCCCTCCTCTTTGTCTCTGTGGCGTAATTGTGTCCGTGTAACTTTGGAACTGTTAAAGTAGCCGGGAGACATTTTGAAAAAAAGAAGATGGAGGTCGCTCGTCTGACTCTGGCTTCAAACACTGACCTTGGCTGCTAATGATGCTAATGATGCTAACCGGGCTAATGACAGCTCTTCATGTGTGTGTGTGTGTGTGTGTGTGTGTGTGTGTGTGTGCATGAAAGCAACGAGACAGTGTCAATGAGCTAGCAAATGTGTGCGTGTGTGTGTGTGTGTGTGTCTGTGTGTGTGTGTGATTGTGTGTGTGTGTGTCTGTGAGTGGAGCATGTGAAAGTAGCTTAATCAGAGCTGCTAACGCTAATGAGCTAACCCTTTGAAGAGAACCGCCCGGCGAGGGCCCCACTCCTGCCAACTCATTAGCTGACCTGAAGAGTGCCTGATTAAAATGCTTTTGATGAAAATTTCAAGGATTTTGCTCCAAAATTTTGTGAAGTGAGATAAATATTGCTCTCGTATTTTTTGTTCGCAGGGTGTGTGTGTGTGTGTGTGTGAGGGTGGTGGAGGGGGGAGGGGGAGGGTGATGGGGAAGTGGGAGGTCATTTACTGAGAAGACTTCAAAGGGCCGTGTGAAGAGCTGGATGAGACTGATTTGCTGTTTTTATTGGTGATGAAATGTACAAATATGTTTAATGGGAGGCGAGAGCGGGAGAATGTTTCCTTTCACTTTTCAAACGCCCACGTGTCATCGCTGTCTCTATCTCTCTTCCACACACACAGACACACACACACAGACACACACTTAATGATGAATGTACGCTTGCACACCTTCCTGCCTCGGCAGTGTGAGAGCGGCGCCGACATGAGAGGCTTCGCGGGTAAATTAGTCTTCAGGAGGAAGCGAGCGGGACAGGCGGCTTTAAAGCCCAGAGACAAACTACACAGTCACATCGCCTCTAATTTCCCAGCGTGAGGAGCGAGCGAGGATCAAAGGCAGACGACGCCGGGTTCTTCGCTCGAGAGAAGGAACATTATCTGCCGCACAACACTGACAGTACAGCCTTTGGTGTGTTGACCAAAGGAATCTGTTGCCATCACGTCACGTTGTTCACTTCGCATTAGACGCTGCGAACAAAACCACAGCTTTTATCACCTCGTGCACCTGTTGGAGTCAACGACAAAAGAAATACGAGTTGGTGACGAGAATCATTTAACTCAAAGATTTGGCTTATCTGTAAAAAAGCAAAACACAGATCTTCTATTTGAGATTTGTTCCTTCATGCTTTCAACATCACTTCCACATAGAAACTCCTCCTCTGACAGGATGAGGCAACTTAATTCAAAGACTTTCAGACTAAAATCATTTAATTTCAATGGAATCGCAGTAGTTTTGCATGAGATGGTGAATTATGACTTTTTCTGGCAAATTCACACTGTTGACCAATTGCAAAAAGACAAAAACGAGAAAACAAGATGACTCCAACTGTAGGAGGAGCCAACAGGTCACCAACTTTCAACAACAACAGTTATAAATGACTATAAAGCCTTTAAGGTAAAAGGAGAGGTCACAATCCTACTGTACGACTCCAAATATTATCAAACCACAACCACACATGGAAGGAAGTCTAGCACAGTTTGATATCGTGAGCATATTGAATTGTAAAAAAACAATAACGATTTCCACATAGTAAAAAAAATCAGCACGCTGCATCGACAGGGCTGAGAGCCGTGTTGGTCTAAATCAATTCAGATTAGCCAGAAACGTACGCCTTGTTATTTTCACATAAATTATTTCCAGGCTCAACTTTCAGGCGAGAACGTCGGAGTCCAGGTAGAAACCAAAACTCGACTTTCCAAGAACTTCAGCAGCAGAAAGCTAAGGTGCAGAAAAGTGTTTCCATCAGTGTGTGTGTGTTTCAGTGCACGTGTTTGCCTGTCTGCCTGTCCTGGGATGTGTGTGTGTGTGTGTGTGTGTGTTTCTTTCTGTGTGTGTGTGTGTGTGTGTGTGTGTGTTTGAGTTGCAGTAGTTTAGGCAGGCGGAGAGCTGGATCCCTCATAGTGAATTTGGACAGACTGGAGTCTGAGAGGCAGTTCAAAGACCACAGGCCCACAGGCAACAAGCAACACCCAGACCGCTGTGTGTGTGTGTGTGTGTGTGTCAGTGTGTGTGTCAGTGTGTGTGTGTGTGAGTAGGAGAGCAAGCATTTGGTGTGAGTGTGCAATAGTTTGTCTTGACATGTGCGTTGATTTGCTTGTATTTACATGAGCGTGTGCGGTTTTGCCTTGATGGTGCGAAGCCTACGTGCCGACGTGCTTTTATTTTGAAACAGATTCACTACACACACGCACATGTAACACTAAGACGTGCACATCGACACAATGCTACACACGGCATTAGCATGGGCGAGCCATTCGCTGCAGACTCCCTCTCGGTCCGGGGCTCTGACCCTGAGTAAGTTATGCACGAACACCGGCGCGGAAAAAGAAAAGCCAAATAATTAATTTAAAAAATATTTCCTGCTAATTGTTGGGCTGCGGCTAACGAGCTAACCTTTGTAGAGAGGGAGAGGAAGGTGCAGAGGGAAATTATTCATGTCGTGTGTGCATGCATGAATATGCAGAAGATAATTATCCCCTCCGAGGAGGGACAGAAATGTCCCAATGTCTCTCTCTGAAGCTCACACACACACATCAACACACCCTCCCTCTCTCCCTCTGTACATCTGCCATCGCTCTTTCTCTCTATCTGTCACTTTCTCTCTTTCTTCACCTCTTCAACGTTATCTAGTCTGATGACGGGCGGCTCTGAGAGACGCCTTGCTTTAACCGGATGAGTCTTTTCCTTTTGACGAGCGTGATGAATGAGGATATCACCTCTGGCTAATTCCTATTGGAAACGGCTCTGTTTTGTCAGGACCTTGTCCCCGATGTGATGTGGAGTCTGACATCTGTTCCACGCTGACACGCAGGTCAGTGTCAAGCGTGTCAGCGCCAGCGTCTTTGATGAGCGAGCTCTCGGTTAAAACAACGTGGGTGGAGTTTAAAGAAAACAAAAATAAGATAATAACCTGCTTGTTTAATACGAGTACGTTTGCAGGAGATCTCCCTGCTGCTGAGTTTTTCATCTGATGCACTGAAATCCATTCATGTGTCCCTGATGCGTCTCCGGCTGCAGTGGAGAATTATAAAAGTCTGAGTTACTGGGTATGGGTTTTTATTTTCTCGACCGAACATCTTCACATATGGGAAGTGGATTTAATATGAGTTATACAATAATTCTACTTTATATTGAATTTACTTTCACGACTTACGTACATTTGTGTGACATCAAGGCCTCTCAGACAATCATACAGAATGACTATATGTTATCTGTTCCACTTCTTGTAAAACTACAGCATCCTCATATGAAAGCACATTTAAATCCACTTGATCCGTGTTTTTATTTGGATCTGCACCACATCGCAGATTCTTATCAGGCCCCTAAACTTCTCTGATTCTTTTTCATCGAGTACCATGAATTATTTTTCCCCAGAAATCAATGAAAATGTTGATAAACACCTCAACTTGCAATCTTTCTCCTGATCTGAAATTCAACGGGTTCTTCTCCATCCATCAATCTAACAATTTTACTAACAACTAACTAACAAACAGACAAAATCATAACCTACTTGTTGAAGTTGGCGGATGTAAATACATCATCTCCTCTGAGTGACACATGAATATATTGATGAAGCATCCGAACAGGGAAGATGGAAAGTCGAGCACAATGGAGAGTCACGATATGTTTTAAATCCCGGTGGTTTAATCCTGGTTTAATGAGTAAAAAAAACATCAATGTTACATCGACCCCTTTTTCATTAATAGTACATTCCTCTGCCTATAGGAGGTTAAAGATCTCTGCGGAACACATTGTTCTGCAATGTTGCATTTAAGGTTAGAGGTCAATAAAACTAGGTTTAACAACTGCAACAGAACAGCAGAACCACAAAGGCAGGAGCCACACAACCAGCAAGACAACTTCACAGAACTTTTGACAGCACAGCACCTTCTTTTTTCCTTTCCACGGACGGGAAACACAACTGGGTTAATAATTATACTAGGCTAAGCAAAGACTCTTCATTCGATTCCTTGTAATGTTTATAAGTTTGATTTGGGTTGCTGTGATATTGTGGTTACAAGTTATTTGAAAGTTAATGATAGTTGTGCTCATCAGTCTTTCCTTGCATGCATCTAGTAAAGGCTCCAAATACTTCTACGTGTCCGTTTCTCGGAGAGGTCTCAGCGGAGGACAAAGAGTCTTTTTGATTTTTACTTCTCCGACGACTATCCGTCTAAAAACAATTCCCCGCCAAACCCATAGGTGGCGCAACGGAAGACGAGCTCAGAGAAGCCTACCCCATTTGGGAAGAAGAAGTCCACGTGTCTCTGTTGACATGTTAGCCTGCCTCCCACACACTGAACCATGGCAACTAACAGAACTAAATAAAGTGACACCCAGCAGGTCAAGATGCTGATGTTATCGTTTCTTAGCGCAGCGGTTCCCCGGTCTTATTTCCGAACTGTGTTGCTGATTCCACAGCTTGAATCTGCTTGAGGCTACATGTAGCTAGAAGCTACACGGACCTAGCTCCCCCCCAGCTTCCACACACAGTCAGCAGGGACTCCCGACACTAACTACTACTATCCAGTGTTTGCTTCTAACCTGACGGTATTATAGAAACAGTGTCATGATAGAAGTGGAATTAAAGTCGTGACGGCGGGTTCTTGCACTGTTACCACCGCAGTTAGCATGGTGGCTAGCCCGCTAGCCTAGCCTGCTAGCGCCGTTTTGAAAGCTCGTTATAACCGTATGTGACCGTGCACACATGCCCTCAGTGCTCTAACGAGCCACCGTCAGCCGGACAACTCCGCTGGCTTAACACACACGTCACATTAATCGTAGAATCATAGTTGTGTTCGTGTTTGTTGCTACAAGTAAACAGGAAGTTTGAGGTCCGGAAATACGGAAATGACGTCATACGGAAATGATGTCGTTCGCGGACCAATCACAGCCAAGAGCGGTCCGTCGAGTCTCCAACATGAAGACGGATAGTTAGAAAAATCAGACGTTTACGAAAAGCTGTCTGAAGCACTCGGAGAGGGCGTTTCACGACGGATAGGGCGGTCTTATCTGTCCGTAATAGAAAAAACGGAGAGACATAAATTGGCCTTTACTCTCTCTAATTCGGCACACACACACACACACACACACACACACACACATATCTCAGCACCCATCTCTCCCTGACCCCCGCTACATGTCGTAAACATTCAAAGTGCCCGTTATCTTCGGGTGGACTACCGCCATTTTGGAAGCACGCTGACTCACACAGACATACACACTCATACTCACATACACATTTTTATTTATTAAGTACACCATAAGTAATAGGGGGGGGGGGGGGGGGCTTCGTGAGAAACAGGAACCTCACGGTCATGTTTGTGTGTTAACAACAGATTTCATTATAAAGACTGGAGACATTTCTTTCTTTCTTCATTTCTCTCTTTCTCAGTAAATGAGTAGGAAGTGGGAGCAGCTTCTCGTTTCTACTGAAGAAATCGTGATGCTCGTTACAATGAATGATGTGTTCATATCTCTTCAGAAACAGTGAAGTTAAAGATGTGACCATATGTGACAACGACTCTGAGACGTGAAGGACGGTTACTTCTTCATTTACTTTATTGGTCCACAGGCAAACTAAGTTCAATCCACAGCTGGAAACCACAGAATCACATTTGATTCACGTGAACATTTTGAAGCCCAAGTCAATAATTTTAGTAAATCTTATTACAGAAAAATCCTCCATGCACATGTGACCTGAACAAATGGTTAAATAGTTCTTGACTCCATGTGTTTGAATATGAACCTGAATAAGTTACATTCATTCAGTAACTTCATGATAAAATGGCAATTTGTTATGGTTTTTTTTAACAAAGGAATAAAACAATAAACATGTGGCAGAAATTCAAGCTCGACCACCTGTAAAATATAAAAGTCCAGATGTGAAGCTGCTCCAGAGGTGACGTGTGTCGTCCTTTATTTGGACTGAATCTCCTGATGTTTGCATCACTCATGTGAATAATGACAAGTGTCTAAATCTAAAAGTCTCCTGCTGCACATTCGTTCATCGTAACATATTCACACAGTCTCTGGTCGACGGGGGAAAGTCGGTGCTGATGGATATTTTCTCTACATGCAACTATCACATTACGACAGAGGAGACATGTCACTGAGGGGAAGTGATCAACAGGAAATAAACGCAACATTGCACTATTTAATAAGAACCGAGAAGCAGAAAAGAGAAAGAAGAAGAATGGATGAAATCAAACGGATTAAAATGTCTTTACATCTGCTCCTGCTGCTGATTCCGTTTACAGGTGAGAATAAATACACTTACAGAACTTTACCAGTGTGAATAATAAGAATAATACCAGATTGTTTGTGTTTGCTTTTAAAAGTGAATAGTTTCACTGATGTGTTGTGGCACAAGTCTGGCTCATTCAGGGAACTGGTACTTATGAGTACTCTGATATTGTACTTGTGTATATTTGTGTAATGGATCATTCCTCATATTTTAATCTGCCCATTAACTCACGGTTTAACTGGTTAGATTTGGTGGTTAAAGGTCAAGGTTTCAGGTTTATCTCAAGTCTGAATTTCTACAAATTCTGACCAGTTGTCTCCTGGAATGAAAACTTAACGGATTCGATTTCAGTGATCAAGTGTCAGAGTGACCTCATGAGTCTGGAAACAAATGTACGTAGACTGGAACTGGACTGGTTGGCTGAGGCGTTCAAATGCAGGGAGAAATCTGTAGTTGATGTTTTCCAGGTTTATCTTGTCAGTCATGCTCCATTTTGTCGTAATTTACAAAGTTATGTCTAAAAGAATCCTCACATTCAGTAGTCTATGAAAATATGAGTCTTTTTCTTGGTTTAGTTTAATTGTTGCTGTCTCTCTCTCATTTCCTCCACAGTGCTCGCTGTCCCATCTTCCTACATCTTCATCAGAGCTGGAGCTGAAGTCACTTTGCCTTTTGACAATGTGAGAGATGATCATGTGAACTGTGGAGCTACTGAGTGGTTCTTCGTTGATTCAGAGGGGATTGGAGGAGGAAGACTGTTTGTAAACAGGCAGCTCAACACATCTGTGATTTCCAAATCTAAAGCAGACAGACTACGTCTTGCTGCAAACTGTTCTCTGGTTATTAGGGAGGTCACAGCTGAAGATGCTGGTCAATACGAATGCAGACAGTCTAACCTGACAACACAAAGACATGAAGATCATCTGTTTTTTATCTCTGTTGTCAACGGTGAGTAAAAGAGTCTCTTCATAAAAACATTATGATAATTCCGATCATTCTGATGGACATAGTTTCACTCACGTTAACTTTCTCTCACAATATCTCCATCATCACCAGTGACTGAGCAGAAGAGAACTGATGAGGTGACGTTGAGCTGCTCTGTGTCGACATGTAGAGGCTGTTTCCTCACAGTGAAGTGGCTGTTTATGAATATGGTTGTGACTGAAAACAACAAAGACCTGAAGAAATCACAGTCTTACCACTTGGCCAATGTGAGCTTCTCAAAATCCCATTTTGATCACAAGATGAAGAACTATAGCTCATTAACATGTAAAGTGAAGCATGGTGACAAAGAGGAAAAGTTTTCCTTCATCCCTCCGTCATCAGGTGAGAAAACACAGAACACGATGAACTGCTCCTGATCCAATAAATTCCATTTGTTAATACATTTCTTTTTCTTAAGAAGGAGAGAACAAACCAGATCCAGGAAACAAAGAGATGACCACAGGTACTGAATATTCACTGCACCTCTCATTTATCTCTGTGCTGCTGCGTGTTGATGGATTTAATGTTAACAACATGTGTAAATACAGGAAGTTGAACTGAACAGGAAACTAAAGCTCTGGTCATTCTGTTCACAGATTGGTGGTGGTACATTCGTCTGGTTGTGGGTTTTGCATCAATCGTAACATTGGTTGTGATTCTCATCAGATGCAGAAGAAACAAGGTGGGAACATTCACAGATGAAACTAAAATGTTACTTATAGAGTTTATACCTCCGCCAAGTTTTAATTTATCTTGTAATAACACCGTGAAATAATGATGTCATCACAAGCTCTAAAGTTTTAATGTGAAAGTTAAAGTTCTGGATGTTTCTTTGTGTTTTGATACATGTTGTTATGCTGTGATGGTTGTGTTAGCACTGCATTAGGTTATTTTACTTTTAAATAACTTTTTGAATTGCGTTGTCTCTCTGTCACTATGGAAACCATGCTACATCCTGAACTGCGGTGTAATACATCCTGTTGTGTCTTTTGTTTTGTGTCCATTTTTATCATACTTCCTCATCAACATTTGTATTTGTTGTGTTCTGTGAAGCACTTTGAACTACACTAACCTGATGAAAAGTGCTTTACAGACTGACTGATTGATTGATTGATTGATTGATTGATTGATTGATTGATTGACTGATTGACTGATTGATTGATTGATTGATTGATTGATTGATTGATTATCCTACAGATCCAGGGTGGTGATGTTGCAGTGGCCTTCAGCACTGTGGCAGCTCCCTCCTCTTCTACTGGAGCCTCAGCTGATCCCAGCAGCCTCTGTGAGAACGTCACAATCATACAATAGTAGAGTCTCATTTGACTGGAAAACTTCCATGACTTGGAATCCAGAAATGATTATCAAATAAGTCTGATTGTCTTTCTTGATGAGCAGTTCTATAGAATAACACATTTTTATGCATGTATTCATTTTTTCCTTTCCACGGACGGGAAACACAACTGGGTTAATAATTATACCAGGCTAAGCAAAGACTGTTTATTCGGTTCCTTGTAATGTTTATAAGTTTGATTTGTGTTGCTGTGATATTGTGGTTACAAGTTATTTGAAAGTTAATGATAGTTATGCTCATCAGTCTTTCCATGCATGCATCTAGTAACTCTCTCTAATTTGACACACACACATATCTCAGCACCCATCTCTCCTCGACCCTCGCTACATGTCGTAAACATTCAGAGTGTCCGTTATCTTCGGCTGGACAACCGCCATTTTGGAAGCACGCTGACTAATGGCTGTAAGGGAACTAGTTGGTCAACGTGAGAAACAAGAACTCCCAGTCATGTCACTGTTTCTCCTGATTTCATACGATAAATATATATATATTTTTTGTAGAGTTTATTATTTACTTCATAACCAGACCCAAGGTCAGATTCTTGTTGAGTTTAATGCTGATGTTGTTGTATCTTTGTTTGTGTGTTAACAACAGATTTCATAATAAAGACTGGAGACATTTCTTTCTTTCTTCATTTCTCTCTTTCTCAGTAAATGAGTAGGAAGTGGGAGCAGCTTCTCGTTTCTACTGAAGAAATCTTGATGCTCGTCACAATGAATGATGTGTTCATATCTCTTCAGAAACAGTGAAGTTACAGATGTGACCATATGTGACAACGACTCTGAGACATGACGGACGGTTACTTTTTCATTTACTTTATTGGTCCACAGGCAAACTAAGTTCAATCCACAGCTGGAAACCACAGAATCACATTTGATTCACGTGAACATTTTGAAGCCCAAGTCAATAATTTTAGTAAATCTTATTACAGAAAAATCCTCCATGCACATGTGACCTGAACAAATGGTTAAATAGCTCTTGGCTCCATGTGTTTGAATATGAACCAGAATACGTTACATTCATTCAGTAACTTCAAGATAAGTTGGCAATTTGTTATGTTTTTTTTAACAAAGGAATAAAACAATAAACATGTGACAGAAATTCAAGCTTGACCACCTGTAAAATATAAAAGTCCAGATGTGAAGCTGCTCCAGAGGTGACGTGTGTCGTCCTTTATTTGGACTGAATCTCCTGATGTTTGCATCACTCATGTGAATAATGACAAGTGTCTAAATCTAAAAGTCTCCTGCTGCACATTAGTTCATCGTAACATATTCACACAGTCTCTGGTCGACGGGGGAAAGTCGGTGCTGATGGATATTTTCTCTACATGCAACTAGCACATGACCACAGAGGAGACATATCACTGAGGGGAAGTGATCAACAGGAAGTAAACGCCACATTGCACTTTTTACTAAGAACCGAGAAGCAGAGGAGAGAAAGAAGAAGAATGGATGAAATCAAACGGATTAAAATGTCTTTACATCTGCTCCTGCTGCTGATTCCGTTTACAGGTGAGAATAAATACACTAACAGAACTTTACCAGTGTGAATAATAAGAATAATACCAGATTGTTTGTGTTTGCTTTTAAAAGTGAATAGTTTCACTGATGTGTTGTGGCACAAGTCTGGCTCATTCAGGGGACTGATACTTATGAGTACTCTGATATTGTACTTGTGTATATTTGTGTACTGGATCATTCCTCATATTTTAATCTCCCCATTAACTCATGGTTTAACTGGTTAGATTTGGTGGTTAAAGGTCAAGGTTTCAGGTTTATCTCAAGTCTGAATTTCCTCAAATTCTGACCAGTTGTCTCCTCGAATGAAAACTTAACAGATTAGATTTCAGTGATCAAGTGTCAGAGTGACCTCATGAGTCTGGAAACAAATGTACGTAGACTGGAACTGGACTGGTTGGCTGAGGCGTTCAAATGCAGGGAGAAATCTGTAGTTGATGTTTTCCAGGTTTATCTTGTCAGTCAAGCTCCATTTTGTCGTAATTTACAAAGTTATGTCTAAAAGAATCCTCACATTCAGAAGTGTAATGGAAATATGAGTCTTTTTCTTGGTTTAGTTTAATTGTTGCTGTCTCTCTCTCATTTCCTCCACAGTGCTCGCTGTCCCATCTTCCTACATCATCATCAGAGCTGGAGCTGAAGTCACTTTGCCTTGTGACAATTTGAGAGATGATCAAGTGAACTGTGGAGCTACTGAGTGGTTCTTCGTTGATTCAAAGGGGAATGGAGGAGGAAGACTGTTTGTAAACAGGCAGCTCAACACATCTGTGATTTCCAAATCTAAAGCAGACAGACTACGTCTTGCTGCAAACTGTTCTCTGGTTATTAGGGAGGTCACAGCTGAAGATGCTGGTCAATACGAATGCAGACAGTTAGACCTGACAACACAAACATATGAAGATCATCTGTTTTATCTCTCTGTTGTCAACGGTGAGTAAAAGAGTCTCTTCATAAAAACATTATGATAATTCCGATCATTCTGATGGACATAGTTTCACTCACGTTAACTTTCTCTCACAATATCTCGATCATCACCAGTGACTGAGCAGAAGAGAACTGATGAGGTGACGTTGAGCTGCTCTGTGTCGACATGTAGAGGCTGTTTCCTCACAGTGAAGTGGCTGTTTATGAATATGGTTGTGACTGAAAACAACAAAGACCTGAAGACATCACAGTCTTACCACTTGGCCAATGTGAGCTTCTCAAAATCGCATTTTGTTCACAAGATGAAGAACTATAGCTCATTAACGTGTAAAGTGAAGCAGCGTGACAAAGAGGAAAAGTTTTCCTTCATCCCTCCGTCATCAGGTGAGAAAACACAGAACACGATGAACTGCTCCTGATCCAATAAATTCCATTTGTTAATACATTTCTTTTTCTTAAACCAGATCCAGGAAACAAAGAGATGACAACAGGTACTGAATATTCACTGCACCTCTCATTCATCTCTGTGCCGTTGCGTGTTGATGGATTTAATGTTAACAACATGTGTAAATACAGGAAGTTGAACTGAACAGGAAACTAAAGCTCTGGTCATTCTGTTCACAGATTGGTGGTGGTACATTCGTCTGGTTGTGGGTTTTGCATCAATCGTAACATTGGTTGTGATTCTCATCAGATGCAGAAGAAACAAGGTGGGAACATTCACAGATGAAACTAAAATGTTACTTATAGAGATTATACCTCCGCAAAGTTTTTATTTATCTTGTAATAACACCGTGAAATAATGATGTCATCACAAGCTCTAAAGTTTTTAACATGAAAGTTAAAGTTCTGGATGTTTCTTTGTGTTTTGATACATGTTGTTATGCTGTGATGGTTGTGTTAGCACTGCATTAGGTTATTTTACTTTTAAATAACTTTTTGCATTGTGTTGTCTCTCTGTCACTATGGAAACCGTGCCACATTCTGACCTGTGGTGTAATACATCTTGTTGTGTCTTTTGTTTTAAGTCCATTTTTATCATACTTCCTCATCAACATTTGTATTTGTTGTGTTCTGTGAAGCACTTTGAACTACACTAACCTGATGAAAAGTGCTATACAGACTGACTGATTGATTGACTGATTGATTGACTGATTGATTGATTGACTGATTGATTGACTGATTGATTGATTGATTGATTGATTGATTGATTGATTATCCTACAGATCCAGGGTGGTGATGTTGCAGTGGCCTTCAGCACTGTGGCAGCTCCCTCCTCTTCTACTGGAGCCTCAGCTGATCCCAGCAGCCTCTATGAGAACGTCACAATCATACAATAGTAGAGTCTCATTTGACTGGAAAACTTCCATGACTTGGAATCCAGAAATGATTATCAAATAAGTCTGATTGTCTTTCTTGGCAGCAGTTCTAAAGAATAACACATTTTAATGCATGTATTCATTTTTTCCTTTCCACGGACGGGAAACACAACTGGGTTAATAATTATACCAGGCTAAGCAAAGACTGTTTATTCGATTCCTTGTAATGTTTATAAGTTTGATTTGTGTTGCTGTGATATTGTGGTTGCAAGTTATTTGAAAGTTAACGATAGTTATGCTCATCAGTCTTTCCTTGCATGCATCTAGTAACTCTCTCTAATTTGGCACACACACAGACACACACATATCTCAGCACCCATCTCTCCTCGACCCCCGCTACATGTCGTAAACATTCAGAGTGTCCGTTATCTTCGGCTGGACAACCGCCATTTTGGAAGCACGCTGACTAATGGCTGTAAGGGAACTAGTTGGTCAACGTGAGAAACAAGAACTCACAGTCATATCACTGTTTCTCCTGATTTCATACGATAAATATATATATTTTTTTTGTAGAGTTTATTATTTACTTTATAACCAGACCCAAGGTCAGATTCTTGTTGAGTTTAATGCTGATGTTGTTGTATCTTTGTTTGTGTGTTAACAACAGATTTCATAATAAAGACTGGAGACATTTCTTTCTTTCTTCATTTCTCTCTTTCTCAGTAAATGAGTAGGAAGTGGGAGCAGCTTCTCGTTTCTACTGAAGAAATCATGATGCTCGTCACAATGAATGATGTGTTCATATCTCTTCAGAAACAGTGAAGTTAAAGATGTGACCATATGTGACAACGACTCTGAGACATGACGGACGGTTACTTCTTCATTTACTTTATTGGTCCACAGGCAAACTAAGTTCAATCCACAGCTGGAAACCACAGAATCACATTTGATTCACGTGAAAATTTTGAAGCCCAAGTCAATAATGTTATTAAATCTTATTACAGAAAAATCCTCCATGCACATGTGACCTGAACAAATGGTTAAATAGTTCTTGACTCCATGTGTTTGAATATGAACCTGAATAAGTTACATTCATTCAGTAACTTCAAGATAAGTTGGCAATTTGTTATGGGTTTTTTTAACAAAGGAATAAAACAATAAACATGTGGCAGAAATTCAAGCTCAACCACCTGTAAAATATAAAAGTCCAGATGTGAAGCTGCTCCAGAGGTGACGTGTGTTGTCCTTTATTTGGACTGAATCTCCTGGGGCCGGTTTTTCAAAAGTTTTAATCTGGATCAAACTGATCCAGATTTGGAAATCCCTTTTTCTGCTATCCAGGATCACGTAATCCATTCTATTTGTATGCTGGTTTTTCAAAGCTATGTGGGATTGGATTACTCTGATCCGGATTCAAACTTTTCAGGATTACCAAATCTGGATTACCTGTGGTCTAAATGGGACTATCACAATGTAGCTATGAAAAGAACAACAGGTAGAATAGTGTGGGGTCACTCCAATAATGCTTTATTTGAACAGAAAATAGGACTGAATGGAACAGCAAACAAACAATATAAACATCCCCCCTCCATTGTCCATTTCTTGGAAACAGGCAGTCCACTCATCTGAGACCTACAACAAATAAATAAATAAATACATACTTTACTCACAAATACATTATGGATGTTTCGAACAGGTTTCAAACAAAGATTTATTGAATTGAACTGGATAAAAAAAGGCTTAAATGTCCAATACTTAACTAAATAAATGACTTCTTAATTCTTGTTTTGAGTAGTTCTTCTTATGAGTTCTCCTTCTTCTGCATCATCATCATCTGCTTCGTCGGGCAAGAATAAGCTGTTCCTCTGCTAGATGGATCTGTACTTCTGCCCTTTCAGTCTCTTTTTGCAGAAGCACCTTATAGGCGTCATCTTTCTTTGGGTGCTTTGAGCCTCTCTCTGGGGGTCCTGTGGGAACTAGGCCTTCTGGCTCCACCTGTGATTGACCTTCTCCCTCGATTACAGGGCTGAGATTAAGAATAAATGTTTCTGAAGAAGGTTCACTTTCTGCTGTTATCACAGGCTCACCATCCTCTGCAACATCTTGGATCCCATGCAGAGCTTCCGACTTTTCACCTCCAATAATATCAAGGACTATGTCTGTGTATTCACCCCTCTTATATGGGTTGTTGCCTGTTTGGCTGTTCTTGGCTTCAGCGTGGTCTTTTGTTGCCCTACATAGCCTACCTACTTTATGTACTTCCTGTTGAACAATTCAAGTGAAATTGATGAATAAATATAGAAAATGCAAAATTTTAAAACTGTAAAATGCATGATATAAATGTTGTATTATTTAACTAACCAATTTTAGTTACCTAGTTTTATTACTGATATCCACCATGAATCCACCCTCCTGCTGGGATCAGTTTAATCCTGATTTTTGGGATCACAATGATCCCAATCCTACCAAAAAGTTTTGAAAAACCCAAACTCAAGGTTTGATCCGGATCAACAACAAGATTAGATTACGTGATCCAATCCAATTTCTGAATCCTTTTTTTCTTTTGAAATACCCATTTTCAAAATTTGATCCAATCCGATAGCCGTAATCCGATCAGATTACTTTTGAAAAACCGGCCCCTGATGTTTGCATCACTCATGTGAATGCTGACAAGTGTCTAAATCTAAAAGTCTCCTGCTGCACATTAGTTCATCGTAACATATTCACTTAGTCTCTGGTCGACGGGGGAAAGTCGGTGCTGATGGATATTTTCTCTACATGCAACTATCACATGACGACAGAGGAGACATGTCACTGAGGTGAAGTGATCAACAGGAAGTAAACGCAACATTGCACTTCTTACTAAGAACCGAGAAGCAGAAAAGAGAAAGAAGAAGAATGGATGAAATCAAACGGATTAAAATGTCTTTACATCTGCTCCTGCTGCTGATTCCGTTTACAGGTGAGAATAAATACACTTACACAACTTTACCAGTGTGAATAATAAGAATAATACCAGATTGTTTGTGTTTGCTTTTAAAAGTGAAGAGTTTCACTGATGTGTTGTGGCACAAGTCTGGCTCATTCAGGGAACTGATACTTATGAGTACTCTGATATTGTACTTGTGTATATTTGTGTAATGGATCATTCCTCATATTTTGATCTGCCCATTAACTCACGGTTTAACTGGTTATATTTGGTGGTTAAAGGTCAAGGTTTCAGGTTTATCTCAAGTCTGAATTTCTACAAATTCTGACCAGTTGTCTCCTCGAATGAAAACTTAACAGATTAGATTTCAGTGATCAAGTGTCAGAGTGACCTCATGAGTCTGGAAACAAATGTACGTAGACTGGAACTGGACTGGTTGGCTGAGGCGTTCAAATGCAGGGAGAAATCTGTAGTTGATGTTTTCCAGGTTTATCTTGTCAGTCATGCTCCATTTTGTCGTAATTTACAAAGTTATGTCTAAAAGAATCCTCACATTCAGTAGTCTATGAAAATATGAGTCTTTTTCTTGGTTTAGTTTAATTGTTGCTGTCTCTCTCTCATTTCCTCCACAGTGCTCGCTATCCGAGAGTCCTCCATCATCATCAGAGCTGGAGCTGAAGTCACTTTGCCTTGTGACATTGTGAGAGATGATCATGTGAACTGTGGAGCTACTACCTGGCGCTTCTTTGATTCAGAGGGGAATGGAGGAGAAGAGCTGTTTGTTAACGGGCAGCTCAACACATCTGAGATTTCCAAATCTAAAGCAGACAGACTACGTCTTGCTGCAAACTGTTCTCTGGTTATTAGGGAGGTCACAGCTGAAGATGCTGGTATATACACCTGCAGACAGTCTGACCTGAAAACACTAACATATGAAGGTCATGTGGTTTATCTCTCTGTTGTCAACGGTGAGTAAAAGAGTCTCTTCATAAAAACATTATGATAATTCCGATCGTTCTGATGGACATAGTTTCACTCACGTTAACTTTCTCTCACAATATCTCCATCATCACCAGTGACTGAGCAGAAGAGAAGTGATGAGGTGACGTTGAGCTGCTCTGTGTCGACATGTAGAGGCTGTTTCCTCACAGTGAAGTGGCTGTTTATGAATATGGATGTGGATGAAAACAACAAAGACCTGAAGACATCACAGTCTTACTGCTCGGCCAATGTGAGCTTCTCAAAATCCCATTTTGATCACAAGATGAAGAACTATAGCTCATTAACGTGTAAAGTGAAGCAGCGTGACAAAGAGGAAAAGTTTTCCTTCATCCCTCCGTCATCAGGTGAGAAAACACAGAACACGATGAACTGCTCCTGATCCAATAAATTCCATTTGTTAATACATTTCTTTTTCTTAAACCAGATCCAGGAAACAAAGAGATGACAACAGGTACTGAATATTCACTGCACCTCTCATTTATCTCTGTACTGCTGCGTGTTGATGGATTTAATGTTAACAACATGTGTAAATACAGGAAGTTGGACTGAACAGGAAACTAAAGCTCTGGTCATTCTGTTCACAGATTGGTGGTGGTACATTCGTCTGGTTGTGGGTTTTGCATCAATCGTAAAATTGGTTGTGATTCTCATCAGATGCAGAAGAAACAAGGTGGGAACATTCACAGATGAAACTAAAATGTTACTTATAGAGATTATACCTCCGCAAAGTTTTTATTTATCTTGTAATAACACCGTGAAATAATGATGTCATCACAAGCTCTAAAGTTTTAACGTGAAAGTTAAAGTTCTGGATGTTTCTTTGTGTTTTGATACATGTTGTTATGCTGTGATGGTTGTGTTAGCACTGCATTAGGTTATTTTACTTTTAAATAACTTTTTGCATTGCGTTGTCTCTCTGTCACTATGGAAACCGTGCTACATCCTGACCTGCGGTGTAATACATCTTGTTGTGTCTTTTGTTTTGTGTCCATTTTTATCATACTTCCTCATCAACATTTGTATTTGTTGTGTTCTGTGAAGCACTTTGAACTACACTAACCTGATGAAAGGTGCTATACAGACTGACTGACTGATTGATTGATTGATTGATTGATTGATTGACTGATTGATTGATTGATTGATTGACTGATTGATTGATTGACTGATTGATTGATTGATTGATTATCCTACAGATCCAGGGTGGTGATGTTGCAGTGGCCTTCAGCACTGGGGCAGCTCCCTCCTCTTCTACTGGAGCCTCAGCTGATCCCAGCAGCCTCTATGAGAACGTCACAATCATACAATAGTAGAGTCTCATTTGACTGGAAAACTTCCATGACTTGGAATCCAGAAATGATTATCAAATAAGTCTGATTGTCTTTCTTGATGAGCAGTTCTATAGAATAACACATTTTTATGCATGTATTCATTTTTTCCTTTCCACGGACGGGAAACACAACTGGGTTAATAATTATACCAGGCTAAGCAAAGACTGTTTATTCGGTTCCTTGTAATGTTTATAAGTTTGATTTGTTTTGCTGTGATATTGTGGTTACAAGTTATTTGAAAGTTAATGATAGTTATGCTCATCAGTCTTTCCTTGCATGCATCTAGTAACTCTCTCTAATTTGACACACACACAGACACACACATATCTCAGCACCCATCTCTCCTCGACCCCCGCTACATGTCGTAAACATTCAGAGTGTCCGTTATCTTCGGCTGGACAACCGCCATTTTGGAAGCACGCTGACTAATGGCTGTAAGGGAACTAGTTGGTCAACGTGAGAAACAAGAACTCACAGTCATGTCACTGTTTCTCCTGATTTCATACGATTAATATATATATTTTTTTTGCAGAGTTTATTATTTACTTTATAACCAGACCCAAGGTCAGATTCTTGTTGAGTTTAATGCTGATGTTGTTGTATCTTTGTTTGTGTGTTAACAACAGATTTGATTATAAAGACTGGAGACATTTTTTTTCTTTCTTCATTTCTCTCTTTCTCAGTAAATGAGTAGGAGGTGGGAGCAGCTTCTCGTTTCTACTGAAGAAATCGTGATGCTCGTCACACTGAATGATGTGTTCATATCTCTTCAGAAACAGTGAAGTTAAAGATGTGACCATATGTGACAACGACTCTGAGACATGACGGACGGTTACTTCTTCATTTACTTTATTGGTCCACAGGCAAACTAAGTTCAATCCACAGCTGGAAACCACAGAATCACATTTGATTCATGTGAACATTTTGAGGCCGAAGTCAATAATGTTATTAAATCTTATTACAGAAAAATCCTCCATGCACATGTGACCTGAACAAATGGTTAAATAGTTCTTGGCTCTATGTGTTTGAATATGAACCTGAATAAGTTACATTCATTCAGTAACTTCAAGATAAGTTGGCAATTTGTTATGTTTTTTTTAACAAAGGAATAAAACAATAAACATGTGACAGAAATTCAAGCTTGACCACCTGTAAAATATAAAAGTCCAGATGTGAAGCTGCTCCAGAGGTGACGTGTGTCGTCCTTTATTTGGACTGAATCTCCTGATGTTTGCATCACTCATGTGAATAATGACAAATGTCTAAATCTAAAAGTCTCCTGCTGCACATTAGTTCATCGTAACATATTCACACAGTCTCTGGTCGACGGGGGAAAGTCGGTGCTGATGGATATTTTCTCTACATGCAACTAGCACATTACGACAGAGGAGACATGTCACTGAGGGGAAGTGATCAACAGGAAGTAAACGCCACATTGCACTTTTTACTAAGAACCGAGAAGCAGAGGAGAGAAAGAAGAAGAATGGATGAAATCAAACGGATTAAAATGTCTTTACATCTGCTCCTGCTGCTGATTCAGTTTACAGGTGAGAATAAATACACTTACACAACTTTACCAGTGTGAATAATAAGAATAATACCAGATTGTTTGTGTTTGCTTTTAAAAGTGAAGAGTTTCACTGATGTGTTGTGGCACAAGTCTGGCTCATTCAGGGAACTGATACTTATGAGTACTCTGATATTGTACTTGTGTATATTTGTGTAATGGATCATTCCTCATATTTTGATCTGCCCATTAACTCACGGTTTAACTGGTTATATTTGGTGGTTAAAGGTCAAGGTTTCAGGTTTTTGGCCTCTCGCACATCTCAAGTCTGAATTTCTTCAAATTCTGACCAGTTGTCTCCTCGAATGAAAACTTAACAGATTAGATTTCAGTGATCAAGTGTCAGAGTGACCTCATGAGTCTGGAAACAAATGTACGTAGACTGGAACTGGACTGGTTGGCTGAGGCGTTCAAATGCAGGGAGAAATCTGTAGTTGATGTTTTCCAGGTTTATCTTGTCAGTCATGCTCCATTTTGTCGTAATTTACAAAGTTATGTCTAAAAGAATCCTCACATTCAGTAGTCTATGAAAATATGAGTCTTTTTCTTGGTTTAGTTTAATTGTTGCTGTCTCTCTCTCATTTCCTCCACAGTGCTCGCTATCCGAGAGTCCTCCATCATCATCAGAGCTGGAGCTGAAGTCACTTTGCCTTGTGACATTGTGAGAGATGATCATGTGAACTGTGGAGCTACTACCTGGCGCTTCTTTGATTCAAAGTGGAATGGAGGAGAAGAGCTGTTTGTTAACGGGCAGCTCAACACATCTGAGATTTCCAAATCTAAAGCAGACAGACTACGTCTTGCTGCAAACTGTTCTCTGGTTATTAGGGAGGTCACAGCTGAAGATGCTGGTGAATACACCTGCAGACAGTCTGACCTGACAACACAAACATATGAAGATCATGTGGTTTATCTCTCTGTTGTCAACGGTGAGTAAAAGAGTCTCTTCATAAACATTATGATAATTCCGATCGTTCTGATGGACATAGTTTCACTCATGTTGTCTTTCTCTCACAATATCTCCATCATCACCAGTGACTGAGCAGAAGAGAACTGATGAGGTGACGTTGAGCTGCTCTGTGTGGACATATGGAAGGTCTGGACTCACAGTGAAGTGGCTGTATATGAATATGGATGTAACTGAAAACAACACAGACCTGAAGACATCACAGTCTAACTGCTCGGCCAATGTGAGCTTCTCAAAATCCCATTTCGATCCCAAGATGAAGAACTATAGCTCATTAACATGTGAAGTGAAGAATCGTTACGCAGAGGAAAAGTTTTCCTTCATCCCTCCGTCATCAGGTGAGAAAACACAGAACACAATGAACTGCTCCTGATCCAATAAATTCCATTTGTTAATACATTTCTTTTTCTTAAACCAGATCCAGGAAACAAAGAGATGACAACAGGTACTGAATATTCACTGCACCTCTCATTTATCTCTGTGCTGCTGCGTGTTGATGGATTTAATGTTAACAACATGTGTAAATACAGGAAGTTGGACTGAACAGGAAACTAAAGCTCTGGTCATTCTGTTCACAGATTGGTGGTGGTACATTCGTCTGGTTGTGGGTTTTGCATCAATCGTAACATTGGTTGTGATTGTCATCAGATGCAGAAGAAACAAGGTGGGAACATTCACAGATGAAACTAAAATGTTACTTATAGAGTTTATACCTCCGCCAAGTTTTAATTTATCTTGTAATAACGCCGTGAAATAATGATGTCATCACAAGCTCTAAAGTTTTAATGTGAAAGTTAAAGTTCTGGATGTTTCTTTGTGTTTTGATACATGTTGTTATGCTGTGATGGTTGTGTTAGCACTGCATTAGGTTATTTTACTTTTAAATAACTTTTTGAATTGCGTTGTCTCTCGGCCACTTTGGTAACCGTGCCACATTCTGACCTGTGGTGTAATACATCCTGTTGTGTCTTTTGTTTTAAGTCCATTTTTATCATACTTCCTCATCAACATTTGTATTTGTTGTGTTCTGTGAAGCACTTTGAACTACACTAACCTGATGAAAAGTGCTTTACAGACTGACTGATTGATTGATTGATTGATTGATTGATTGATTGATTGATTGATTGATTGACTGATTGACTGATTGATTGACTGATTGATTGATTGATTATCCTACAGATCCAGGGTGGTGATGTTGCAGTGGCCTTCAGCACTGTGGCAGCTCCCTCCTCTTCTACTGGAGCCTCAGCTGATCCCAGCAGCCTCTGTGAGAACGTCACAATCATACAATAGTAGAGTCTCATTTGACTGGAAAACTTCCATGACTTGGAATCCAGAAATGATTATCAAATAAGTCTGATTGTCTTTCTTGGCAGCAGTTCTATAGAATAACACATTTTTATGCATGTATTCATTTTTTCCTTTCCACGGACGGGAAACACAAATGGGTTAATAATTATACCAGGCTAAGCAAAGACTGTTTATTCGGTTCCTTGTAATGTTTATAAGTTTGATTTGTGTTGCTGTGATATTGTGGTTACAAGTTATTTGAAAGTTAATGATAGTTATGCTCATCAGTCTTTCCTTGCATGCATCTAGTAACTCTCTCTAATTTGGCACACACACAGACACACACATATCTCAGCACCCATCTCTCCTCGACCCCCGCTACATGTCGTAAACATTCAGAGTGTCCGTTATCTTCGGCTGGACAACCGCCATTTTGGAAGCACGCTGACTAATGGCTGTAAGGGAACTAGTTGGTCAACGTGAGAAACAAGAACTCACAGTCATATCACTGTTTCTCCTGATTTCATACGATAAATATATATATTTTTTTTGTAGAGTTTATTATTTACTTTATAATCAAACCCAAGGTCAGATTCTTGTTGAGTTTAATGCTGATGTTGTTGTATCTTTGTTTGTGTGTTAACAACAGATTTCATAATAAAGACTGGAGACATTTCTTTCTTTCTTCATTTCTCTCTTTCTCAGTAAATGAGTAGGAAGTGGGAGCAGCTTCTCGTTTCTACTGAAGAAATCTTGATGCTCGTCACAATGAATGATGTGTTCATATCTCTTCAGAAACAGTGAAGTTACAGATGTGACCATATGTGACAACGACTCTGAGACATGACGGACGGTTACTTCTTCATTTACTTTATTGGTCCACAGGCAAACTAAGTTCAATCCACAGCTGGAAACCACAGAATCACATTTGATTCACGTGAACATTTTGAAGCCCAAGTCAATAATTTTAGTAAATCTTATTACAGAAAAATCCTCCATGCACATGTGACCTGAACAAATGGTTAAATAGTTCTTGACTCCATGTGTTTGAATATGAACCTGAATAAGTTACATTCATTCAGTAACTTCATGATAAGTTGGCAATTTGTTATGTTTTTTTTTAACAAAGGAATAAAACAATAAACATGTGACAGAAATTCAAGCTTGACCACCTGTAAAATATAAAAGTCCAGATGTGAAGCTGCTCCAGAGGTGACGTGTGTCGTCCTTTATTTGGACTGAATCTCCTGATGTTTGCATCACTCATGTGAATAATGACAAGTGTCTAAATCTAAAAGTCTTCTGCTGCACATTAGTTCATCGTAACATATTCACACAGTCTCTGGTCGACGGGGGAAAGTCGGTGCTGATGGATATTTTCTCTACATGCAACTAGCACATTACGACAGAGGAGACATGTCACTGAGGGGAAGTGATCAACAGGAAGTAAACGCCACATTGCACTTCTTATTAAGAACCAAGAAGCAGAGGAGAGAAAGAAGAAGAATGGATGAAATCAAACGGATTAAAATGTCTTTACATCTGCTCCTACTGCTGATTCCGTTTACAGGTGAGAATAAATACACTTACACAACTTTACCAGTGTGAATAATAAGAATAATACCAGATTGTTTGTGTTTGCTTTTAAAAGTGAAGAGTTTCACTGATGTGTTGTGGCACAAGTCTGGCTCATTCAGGGAACTGATACTTATGAGTACTCTGATATTGTACTTGTGTATATTTGTGTACTGGATCATTCCTCATATTTCAATCTCCCCATTAACTCACGGTTTAACTGGTTAGATTTGGTGGTTAAAGGTCAAGGTTTCAGGTTTATCTCAAGTCTGAATTTCCTCAAATTCTGACCAGTTGTCTCCTCGAATGAAAACTTAACAGATTCGATTTCAGTGATCAAGTGTCAGAGTGACCTCATGAGTCTGGAAACAAATGTACGTAGACTGGAACTGGACTGGTTGGCTGAGGCGTTCAAATGCAGGGAGAAATCTGTAGTTGATGTTTTCCAGGTTTATCTTGTCAGTCAAGCTCCATTTTGTCGTAATTTACAAAGTTATGTCTAAAAGAATCCTCACATTCAGTAGTCTATGAAAATATGAGTCTTTTTCTTAGTTTAGTTTAATTGCTGCTGTCTCTCTCTCATTTCCTCCACAGTGCTCGCTATCCGAGAGTCCTCCATCATCATCAGACCTGGAGCTGAAGTCACTTTGCCTTGTGACATTGTGAGAGATGATCATGTGAACTGTGGAGCTACTACCTGGCGCTTCTTTGATTCAGAGGGGAATGGAGGAGGAGTCCTGTTTGTTAACGGGCAGCTCAACACATCTGTGATTTCCAAATCTAAAGCAGACAGACTACGTCTTGCTGCAAACTGTTCTCTGGTTATTAGGGAGGTCACAGCTGAAGATGCTGGTATATACACCTGCAGACAGTCTGACCTGACAACACAAACATATGAAGGTCATGTGGTGTTTCTCTCTGTTGTCAACGGTGAGTAAAAGAGTCTCTTCATAAAAACATTATGATAATTCCGATCATTCTGATGGACATAGTTTCACTCACGTTAACTTTCTCTCACAATATCTCGATCATCACCAGTGACTGAGCAGCAGAGAACTGATGAGGTGACGTTGAGCTGCTCTGTGTCGACATGTAGAGGCTGTTTCCTCACAGTGAAGTGGCTGTTTATGAATATGGTTGTGACTGAAAACAACAAAGACCTGAAGACATCACAGTCTTACCACTTGGCCAATGTGAGCTTCTCAAAATCCCATTTTGATCACAAGATGAAGAACTATAGCTCATTAACATGTAAAGTGAAGCATGGTGACAAAGAGGAAAAGTTTTCCTTCATCCCTCCGTCATCAGGTGAGAAAACACAGAACACGATGAACTGCTCCTGATCCAATACATTCCATTTGTTAATACATTTCTTTTTCTTAAACCAGATCCAGGAAACAAAGAGATGACAACAGGTACTGAATATTCACTGCACCTCTCATTCATCTCTGTGCCGTTGCGTGTTGATGGATTTAATGTTAACAACATGTGTAAATACAGGAAGTTGGACTGAACAGGAAACTAAAGCTCTGGTCATTCTGTTCACAGATTGGTGGTGGTACATTCGTCTGGTTGTGGGTTTTATCACAATCGTAACATTGGTTGTGATTCTCATCAGATGCAGAAGAAACAAGGTGGGAACATTCACAGATGAAACTAAAATGTCACTTATAGAGTTTATACCTCCGCCAAGTTTTTATTTATCTTGTAATAACACCATGAAATAATGATGTCATCACAAGCTCTAAAGTTTTAACATGAAAGTTAAAGTTCTGGATGTTTCTTTGTGTTGTGATACAAGTTGTTACGCTGTGATGGTTGTGTTAGCACTGCATTAGGTTATTTTACTTTTAAATAACTTTTTGCATAGTGTTGTCTCTCTGTCACTATGGAAACCGTGCTACATCCTGACCTGCGGTGTAATACATCCTGTTGTGTCTTTTGTTTTAAGTCCATTTTTATCATACTTCCTCATCAACATTTGTATTTGTTGTGTTCTGTGAAGCACTTTGAACTACACTAACCTGATGAAAGGTGCTATACAGACTGACTGATTGATTGATTTATTGATTGACTGATTGACTGATTGATTGATTGACTGATTGATTGATGATTGATTGATTGATTGATTGATTGATTGATTGATTGATTGATTATCCTACAGATCCAGGGTGGTGATGTTGCAGTGGCCTTCAGCACTGTGGCAGCTCCCTCCTCTTCTACTGGAGCCTCAGCTGATCCCAGCAGCCTCTATGAGAACGTCACATTCATACAATAGTAGAGTCTCATTTGATTTGGAAAACTTCCATGACTTGGAATCCAGAAATGAAACAAATACAAAGGCATGAAGAAAGGATACGTCTTGATTATCAAATACAGTCTGATTGTCTTTCTTGGCAGCAGTTCTATAGAATTACACATTTATATACACGTATTAATTGCTCTGCTCTTCTGAGTGACACAGCGGAACATGCAGAGAGGAAGAGGTGGAACCATTTTTCTTCGCCTTTCTGCAACACAACTTTTCCGTAAAAGGCAACTGTGTGTTTCACTGAAGCTTAACTTTAAACCAGGGGATGTGTCTGGGAGCATCTGATGAGCTCAGTGTTTGTCGGAGCTGCGGAAATATCACAACAAAACATCATTTTATTCTTAGTCAGACAGAGAGCTGCTGAAATCTGAATCAGAATAGAAGAATGGTCAACAAGTGAAATCCTGTAAGTGTCCCTGAAGTTAATAAAACCTTTACACTCTCGTTGTGTGTCTTGTTTGAGGATAAACTTGCTCTTGTGTGTGTGTGTGTGAGAGTGTGTGGTGTTGTGTGTCTGCCGGCCTGCTACTTTTCTTCTGTGGCTTTATGTTGAGGATTCCATTACAAATTCTGATCACAGTCTAGCTGACCTCTCCCCGTGTGTGTGTCTGTGTGTGTGTGTCTGTGTGTGTGTGTGTGCCAGACGACGGGCTGTGCATATCATATCCATTCCCCACATTGATTCTTTAGGTTGGCTGAGGAGAACAGTGGCTAATTGAATAGATGAATAATATATTTCTGAATAATAAATGAATGTTATGTTCTGGTGCCTCTCAGCAAGAGAAAGAAATTACCTCTCAGGTGGGATGAGCGGAATGTGTGTGTGTGTCTGTGTGTGTGTGTGTGTGTGTGTGTGTGTGTGGTCTCATTAGCCGCGATGCATCACCACAAACAATAGAACAGGTACGAAGTGATCAATGCTATCGATGAGCGGAAGACCATCGGACACCGAGTGCATCGATCTGTGCAGTCTCACACACACACACACACTCACACACACACACACACACACACACACACACACACCCTGACCTGCAGCTACTGTAACTGTTTTGCATGCAGTACAAAGTTGCCCTATCCAGATGAAAGCCCTGGCGCCTCTGGGCCTTGCTAACCGATCTGAACGGCTGCATATGCTCCTCGGGACGCCTTCATCTCCTGATTCGCTGGTTTCTTCTTCTTCTGTGGTGCCGCCGCCACCACACAGCACCACAGACTCCGCCCCCTCCGCTGTCGGCCGCTCATCAATAAGAGATAGACCCTGCATACCTCACTGACCACGGCCCACAGCCTCACGCACACACACGCACACACACACACACACACACACACACACACACACACACACACACACACACACACAGGCAGTCATTGTTATGGAGATGCCCGTCCCAGGTGGGGCTGATTAACTTTTCATACATGTCCTCGGGGCGAAACACTTAAGGGTTAACCAGCTTCCTCCAGCAGAATTAAAAGAGTTAAAAGTCTGTCCCCGTCTTCCTCTGCACACGTCCCTGTCTTCACACCCGCGGCTGCTGGACCAGCGAAGAAGACAACGTCAACGCAAAGAACCAGAAGTCGTTGTTGTTGTTGTCGTGACTATTTTTCTTTGTTAATCTCGATCTCGGCGGCAAAATTTGTCGAGGAACTTTGTGTAATTTAACATCCGGCACCTTTAACTACTTCTCGTCCATCGTGTCCAACTCACCTGCATCATCCTGACCTGGGTTATGTTTTGAGTGAATGATCTAATATCATTTTAGAGGTTTATTTAACTGATGATGTTTTATATAAATATATATTATGTTATATTATATACTATATATACTGTACTATTCTTATATACTGTCTAACAATACCATTACCATCATATCATCAGTACTTTTACCATCATCTTGACACTGCACCTTATCTACCTATTTTATTGTATTTTATCTTGTGCTTCTGTTTTTTTATTCTTTCTACCTCAATATTTTTAGTTTTATTCTATTGTATTGTATTTTATTGTATTCAAATATACCGGCTGCTATGACAACTTAATTTCCCTTCGGGGATGAATAAAGTACTCTATCTATCTATCTATCTATCTTTTCATAATAAAAATGAACGTCTGATTCACAGTAAAATGTTGTTTACAAGTTTTCTCGCAATGATTTACGACTGCAAATCAAATCCTATCTTCAAACTCAAACCCGAACACTAAGTGAATAAACTCTCTACAATTGATTCGGGGGAAACTGTGTCATCAAATCACCCAAATTGTTTTAGGCTTTGAAAACACAGCACATCCGACGAGAAATGTCTTAATTACTCCCAACAACAAAATACAAACTTGAAGGAAAATGCGTAAGAAAGTGAGACTTTCTTCCTCTCAGCTGAACGGGAGAGACATCTCACTCCCGGAGCTTGTCAGGAGGAAGCTGACAGCGGCGTGTCGGAGGTGACACGGCTGCGGTTTCAAGGGCCGATTCGGCTTGAACACATCTGTCAGTCGTGGGGAAACCTCGGCGCTCGGCTCTGACACGCCGGATCCAGCCCGACGTCCCAGACAGACGGCAGCAGACAACCTCACATCCGTCAACTCCGTGCGCTCACTGACAATAACAACAGGCCGGGCGTCTGTCAGCACGATGATATTTTTAATTCAAACTGTCCTGACTGAGCAGACGCTCTCTCATGTTTTTCACACATTCTCCAAATAAACACACGGGAGTTCGCAAAGCCACAGTTTGTGATTTGATTCTGTCCCGTGGAGACGTGTGGGCGCTTTACTGCTGTTTGTTTATTACTGAACTGGAAACCGGGCTGATAGCATTTAGCGTTTTCCTCGTACTTTATTCGAATCCAAATATTTCCTGAAGATGAATGCTTTTTCAAATTAGTTTCGAAGGAAGAAATAACACAATCTCCAAATATAAACAGATAAGTGTAGAAGCTGTAAAACATGTCCTTGCTCACTTCAATATATTCTAAATTGTTGCTGCTACAGCCTGAATTGGTCTGAAGTTATTCCTCCTAACAAAAGTTGGGTTGACAGGATGATGTAACTTTACTTAAAGGCCGTGCACACCTACACAAGTCTTTCACCTTATTCTAATGAGACGTCTCCAGCGCCGAGGAGTCACACGAGTTCATCAAACCCAAGCAGTCTGAGTGGAGGTCTCTTCCGCCCTGAGTGAAATCCACTGTGTGGGTTGACCACGGGCGGCCGAGTCCTGCAGCTCACACAGCATGAGAGAGTAAAGGTGAGGGAACAGACGCAGGAGGTAAAGTTCCCTGTGGAGACGTGGAGCACGAGTCATGCGACGGAGAGATGTGTACGTGAGACACACTTTCCTGCCGCTGGTTTCGCTGATCGACACAGATTTTTCTCAGGTCACGAAGTCAAAGGCACAACTTTGTGTTGATATGAAACCAAAGAAAACTTAACTTTTCCTGTAATAAAACACGAAACATTATAAATCCATGATTATTGCGAAGCAGAATTCTGTTTCTTGGCTACATCTATCTGCAATTAGCCATAAACAAATGTCACATGGCACAACCCGACAATATCACTGGTCCAGAAGTTGGATCTATTTCTTCTCCGTGTTCCACACAAGTACAGAAAAGCCTGCGAGTGCAAGAAGTAATGACTTTAATACATTCAGAGAAAGCAAAAGAGTCCTGTCAGCGTTTCTCCTCTTTCACTGGGAATTAAACCCCCTTCTTCTTCTTCTTCTTCTCCTGTGGTTTGCGTGCGGTTGACAGACCACGACTCGGGACATGAGATCCGTCCTCACTGGTGCGGAGTGGGAACTACATGAGGTTTGGTTCTCAAACTACAGACCCGGGTCTCAAACACACCGGCACCGGCACCGTCCTGGTGGAAGAGAGGTAGATGTGGCCTGGCAGCTCTAAGCAGCTGACACAGAGCCGGAGTGACACACACACACACACACACACACACACACAGACTCACACTGAAGAGCACATGCACAATGCTGAAATGCACAATCACATAAACAGACAAACACACGGTGACACAGACGTGTAGTGACAGCCTCTCTCCTCCGGTGGGGAGTGGCAGGGCTGAAGCCCCCCAGGCAACACTGCTGCTGGAGTCAAAAGAAAAAGGCAGACAACACCCCCCCCCCCCCCCCCCCACTCACAAACCTCCTCCACCTCTGCTTTGACCCCTCCTCCCTCGCTCTGCTAACCCCTGTCTTTCAACGCTAAACGTGTGTGTGTGTGTGTGTGTGTGTGTGTGTGTGTGTGTGTGTGTGTGTGTGAGGTTTCCCTCAGAACGAAGCTAAATGGCCGAAGTCTTCCGCCTCTGAGGCTGCATGTGTCCAGTGTCAACTGTACCTGAGTGTGTGTGTGTGTCAGTGTGTGTGTGTGTGTGTGTGTGTGTGTGTGTGTGTGTGTGTGTGTGTGTGTGTGTGTGTGTTCTGTGTGGGGAAGTGGGTCGAGGGCCTGAGGCGGACGTCCCCAATGTTCGCTGGAGGGAAGTCAATAATCATTAGTTTTCCAGGTGAGAGATGCTCGGAGCGTGAACCATCGAGCTCCTTCTACCCTCCATCACGTTTGTGTGTGTTTGTGTGTGTGCGTTTGTGTGTGTGTTTTTTATTTGTGTGAACAGTTTGTGTTTACTCAGCTGTTGAAAGTGTAGAACTTCGTCCAAAGGTGGAGAAACGTATCGACTACAATATTTAAGAACTTTTTTCCTTTCACATACTTTCACTTAAACTCACATTAAACTGCAACCTGAGTTATTGTAAAACAAAACAAAAAACATCACATGAGGGGAAAAGTTTCAGCACGTAAACAATAATTACGTCAATAATTAGAAAACCAGTATTAGAAGGTGTGGCTTTGTCCTGTTATGATAACATGTGGAAAACCAACTGGACCAAGATATGTGCAAATATCAGCAGTTAAAATAAACTTCCATCAAACAAGAGCTTCCTGTAAATATTATAAGATATTATAAACATAATAAATAAAAAATATGTGTCCAAACGATCATTTATAGCACTAGTTTTTGAGCAACAATGAATCCTCACCATTGTGATATTTCACTCTTTGAAGTGACACCTGCAATATAATGAGTTTGTTCTTGTATCTTAAAGTGAAAACTTATGGATCTTTATTTGAACTGTTTCCATAATTTAAAGCCTTTTTACCACATCTTTCTCCGACCATATGTCTTTGCTCATTTACTGAGACGGCATGAGCCTCATTATGTCATGTGAGTATTACGATTTAATTCAGAATGAAATAACAACCTCATCATTTAAATTACTTTCTTTTGACTAGATGTTATTGTATTTATAGAAAACCAAGTTAAAACTACACAACTTCCTGATGCATCACGTCATACTTTACTGTAATGGAGGAAAAGTCCTGTGTGTGTGTGTGTGTGTGTGTGTGTGTGTGTGTGTGTGTGTGTGTGTGTGTGTGTGTGTGTGTGTGTGTGTGTGTGTGTGTGTGTCAATGCCAACACAAGTTTAAAGTATCTCCTGTTGCAGAGAATGATCAGTTTCGCAAAATGTAAAGACAGATTTGAATATATGTGCAGACTAAATAAAAACTAAATAAAGACTTGGCTGCATCTGAAAAACCTTTACAGACAAGAGAGCTTTTTGCATTATTCTTTAAACTTTGTGCTTTGATAGAAAAAAGGCTTCTTCATCTTAAACTTGGACTTAAAACATCTCAGGGAAACTTTAACAACAAGACTAAACTCAGGTGATTGTTATCATGCAAACAAGAAAGATGTTCGAAAGACGAAGTCAGTCCGGGTCAGATCCTCGGGTCGAACAAAAATCTGACAGGGATATAAAGGTGATGCATATGCAAGAGTGTGTGTGTGTGTGTGTGTGTGTGCGTGTGTGTGTATGTGTGTGTGTGTGTGTGTGTGTGTGTGTGTGTGTGTGTGTGTGTGTATTCTAATTTGTGCTCATATGAATGCATGTGATTTACAAACAGCAGCAATATCATTTAACTGTTTTGTCAATATGCAGATTCGTCAGGAGCCTGAGTTTGTCCATGTGTTTACAGATCAAAGATGTGAACTAGTGTGTGTGTGTGTGTGTGTGTGTGTGTGTGTGTGTGTGTGTGTGTGTGTGTGTGTGTTTAGCTGCAGGTTAGTGGCCGGTACATGCCTCTATTACTCACAATACTTCCTTATGGCAGCCTCAAGGATCCCTGGCTCTGCACCCCGAGGCTACTGTTACGTCCACACCTCAAGCAACAGGCTGCCGGAGACCCAACGATTTCCAGAACAAAGTTGTAATATTGCAAGAAAAGAGGTCGTAAATTTATTAGATTAAAGTCGTATGAAAGAATGAATATGAATCAGGTTTCAGGAGAAACAGTGGATGCTGTTGTTTTTCAAAGCGTCGAGATTTCACGTCGCAGCTGAGACGTGAGGATGAGGCGTCGCAGAACACAAAATGAGCTGGTTCCACTCTGGTCTCTACACTTATAATAACTGAGCAGTTATGTGGCTTTTCAGTGCAAAGCAGACAACGTGCAGACGAGCTGAACGAGACCAACCTGTGTGATCTCTGTCTTCACGTCCCAGGATCTAACGAGGAAGGAGCTGAGGAAACAAACGGCCCAAATTAAACCAAAAACAATGAATGTGAACAGCATGTGGAGTTGGTTTCACTCGGCTTCACTGGTGGAGACTTTGCATCGTCAATTAACTCTTTCATCTTCAAAACGTAGAGCAGAATAAACCCCTCTCAGATCCTCTCTCTACACACAACTACGGTGGCATTACTGTGCGTTGCTTTCCCCGGCGTAATTATACATTTACTCAATGGGTGATTGGTTCAATTTGACCACAGGCAACCTATTGATTTTTGCTCTCGTCTTGACAACTGTACGATGTACAGTTAATCAGCTGGAGGGGACGTATTGAATCGTCCCTGGTTCCCTCTTCATTCATTCCCACATCCACTCGCTCCCGGTGCTCATCTGGTCGTATTCTGGTTTTAATTCGCTGCATCGCCACAGTCACCACCGTAACCGCCGGGACTATGGGCTCATGTTCTGTGTGGAGAATGAACAAGCTGAGAGAGAGAGAGTGTGTGTCTGTGTGTCTGTGTGTGTGTGTGTGTGTGTGTGTGTGTGTGTGTGTGTGTGGGTAAGTGTCCATGAGAGTATGAGGTTGATTAGTCCGGGTTTTAATGTGGTGTGGTCGGCATAGCCTCGGGTCATGCAACAGGCCTATTGTGGGAGGCAGAGAGAGAGAGAGGAGGAAGTGAGAGAGTGAAGAAGTGTGTGTGTGTGTGTGTGTGTATGTGTGTTCCTATCTGTGTGTGCTGCATGTGTGTGTGTATGTTAATGTGTCTAATTAAAGGCGTAGGGGATCATGCTCCGGCTCTGAGCTCTAGCAGCCGCCTGACGCAGATATGACCTCAGGCCATGGTCTCTCTCTCACAGACACACACAGACACACACAGACTAACACACACACTCACACACACACATGCACTTGCAAACCAACAAACATATATCCACGCACAGCAACATACTATCACATATTACACACAAATTAACGCACAAAAGTTACCCTGCACTCCTCTATTACAGCTACACACACGGTTTACAAATATGCATAAAGACACAACCATGAACCCACTCGCCCATAATAAGGCACATGGACACACACACATACACAGACACACACATAGAAAAGTTTTGGAGTCGGTCTTTTCTTTCTTTTCCTCCCAAATGTTTTCACCCCTCGTTCTTGAGCCGGAGTGTGACCGATGACTCCACAGAGCAGAGACCCGGAGAAAATCCACTGGAAGCGCCGCCGCTGCTGTTTGAACTGAATAAATCTCCTGGTCGATATGTCACATCCGCAGATTCATAACCACAGTTCGGAGACTCGGCTGCGCCCGTTGCTCGGAGCCGCGGACAGACTGATAAAATCGGATTTCCCAAATCGCCTCGTTTGTGGAGGCAGAGGTGAAAAGAGGAAAGAGGGGGAGAGTAGCTTAGTGCCACATACTTGGCTCAAGCACGGGGCAAAACTAAGCTGTAGAGAAAGAAGAGCTTCTCACGTGCACGTCTTTGTGTGCTACGTGGACATTGCACACACAAAGACACACTGAGCCCTTTACTAAAAACTAGAAACTAGAAACTAAAACCCACAATATGGAAAAGCGTCAACATGGAACTAATTTTTGAGTAAGGTACTACTATGAAGAGTTTCCCCAATGGATGCTGCTCCTTTGAAATTAATTGCTGAGAGACATTTAACAGACAGTTTGTGTATTTGTCATTTTACTTCCACTGACTCACACCAGTATAATGAGTATTTTTCAAAAGTCCACCAGCATCAAATCTAGCAAATCTTTGGACCTCAGCTTCTTTCTGGAGAAACAGTCACGTCTCTGTCTACGCAGTTCAAGAAGTGGCAGAGAAGTGAAGCAATACAAATTCCAAATTATAATGTTATTATTAGGGCTGGGCAAGTTAACTCGTTTTAATCGAGTTAACTCAAGTGATGAGTTAACTCGATTGTTTATCCGCCAATTATTTTCTTTTTTCCTGTTCTGCAGCAGTCAGCAACAGACTTTCACAAAATTAAAGCCTGACTTTCACAATAAAACAATAAATAATCAAACCTGAGTGAATGCGAGATAAAATAATTAATCGAGTTAACTCGAGTTAACTCCATTGAAACGAGTTAACTTGCCCAGCCCTAGTTATTATACATGCTTCCAACTTTTTTAATTCAACATTTTGCATTTAATAACAGCTGAAATTCCCTGTACAGCTATTTTCTTTAACTTTTGTGAATGGTGATTGTGTCAGTCGACATTGTGGTTATAAAATTAGGATTTTATATTCCATCTATCTATTGCAGTGACCCAACGGTTTTCAAATACATCCTCAGTTTTGCACGTTGATCAAACGCAGTTGGTTCATGGTCAGGATGATGTAACAACTGGAGGTCAACACCCAGTAAAACACGTGTTTCTGGTTCACAGTGAAGAGCGACAGAGGAGAAGTGATAAAAACGTGTTATTTATTTAGAAATAAATTGATATTATCAGAATTAAAAATCCCTTTTTAGTCTTTATTTTCAGTGTAAATGTCTTGGCTGTAGTGTGACATTGAGATATAGATTTTTGTTCATATAAAACTACCCTAACCAATCCTGCATCTCACACACTAATGACCCCGAAAGCATCTTTGTCGACACGTCTTTTTTATTTTCATTATGCAAAGAAATGTACGAGGATGCACTATAACTCCGATGCACTGGATTTAATCCTCAGTGTTTTCCTTCCTCTTCCTCTCTGGGCTGGAGAGTGCAGCAGCTCACTTTATTCCAAATGAAGATGTTAAAAGCAGGAGGAGTTTGGATCCAGATGTGCCGTGACAGTCTGTGTGTGTGTGTGTGTGTGTGTGTGTGTGTGTGTGTGTGTGTGTTACAGCTCGTTCACCGCGAGGAAGAGGAGGGTGGTGTCGGCGGTGGGCTGGCGGGCTGGTTGGCAAAGAGAGGAGGGTGCGGTGAGCTGGAGGGGAGGACGGGGGAGGAGGAGGAGGAGGAGGAGGAGCAGGAGAGGGAGTAATATGGGTGTCAGGGTGCTAGAAGTCTGTCGCCCAAGGCTGTGACATTACCGCACTTCTGCTCTGCTTCAAAAGAACCGAATCTAACTGACGAGTGCTGTGATGGCTCCGTGTGTGTGTACGCAGCGCACACTGTATGTGTGTGTCTAAATGATGCTCACTGAGATCTGGAATTGGGATAATGTGCTGTGACACACTGCTGAGCGGAAGGCTTGAGACCGCATTACCCTACTAAACCGGCACCCAGGGCTGTGTGTGTGTCTCTGAGTGAGTGTGTGTGTGTGTCTCTGAGTGTGTGTGTGTGTGTGTAGGGCCGATCACAGATTGATAGAGTGATTGACAGATTGATAAACAGGTTGTGCATAGAAACCAAGGGTGGATTCCGTATCGAGTTTTCAGTCTAAGTAAGCTGAGGTGTTTTTAGCGTCAATCGACAGCCTGAGTGTTATCGAACGTTTAAAATCAGTTCGCGGCGTCGCTAATGGAAAACCTATAGTCGGGCTAACTCGCTGTACATCTGCTCTGTGAGTTACAAACAGCAGCTCCTACTTTCATCACGACACACAAACAGTTTAACGTAGAAGAATGTATCTTCTGCCGGGAGAGTCAAGCGTAAAACAAACTTTTAAAAACTTCAAGCGAAGAATTCGGCGTAATATCAAATCGTGGTTTTCACTTCACGGCCCTTTTCCTAAGTGTGGGGAAAGAGGGAGTAAACATAAGTGGCTAGAAACATGAGTTCATCCCTCTGATTGTTCACATCCCGCTTCCCCGTGTTAAAGATTCATGTTAATTAGACGCGGCAGTGAAACTTTTATACGGTGCAGGGAAAAGTAAATGCGCTGGTGTGCAAGCGTTTGTCTTACGAGTCGCTCTGGCAGCTCGTCGTGACACATTCCTCATTATTTCAATATTTATCAGATTCTTTATTTATTATTCAATATAAATTACGGTTGCCTTGTCCCTTGTTTGTTTGACGAAGTTTTGTCAGAACTTTAAAGTGGGAGAATATCCCAGAGAGTTAAAGATGAACTGTGAGTTCCATCTGATTCGTTGATGTTAAAGACATCTGCAGGTTTACAGATTTACAACCAGTTCACAATATAGTGTTAATGTGAAAATCATATAAGTAGAGAAAAAAGGATGATGCTCAAATCCAGTGAGCTTAAAGGGACTCTTACCTTTGTTGCATTTTTACACTTTTTTTGGATAAGGTTTAATTGGTATTAATAAGGTAATGACACTCTAAAATGCAAGACAGACCCACCAGGAGTAAAAACAAACAATTATTTCACTCTCATAATATTTAGTGAAAACTTCAACCAATAAAATTCTTCGGACCGAAGGACCTTATTGGCCGACAGACCTGTCTGTTTGCTGCATGGACATGCAGGTTTTCCGTCTGCTTCTTGTGGCGCATTCGGGCAAATAAATGGTGCAAATAACCATTGAACTGAAAAATATATATGTGAATGTAAATGTATATAACTTACCGGTGCTTCTGAATCCGAATCCATTGCTTTGGTAAACAAAAACTCACGTGCGTGCGCGGAGGCAGTAGGTTGTTAGTCTGCTTGTAAATAAAGTTTCTTCAAAAAAACACCGCGGATGGGAACGAGGGGGTGGGGCATTGGAGGAAGGCGGGATGATTTGAATGTGCTGTAATTCTCAAATGCAACATAGGTAAGAGTCCCTTTAAAGAAGAATTAAAGAAGACCTTTATAATGAACCTGTTTATACAACACTTGCTGCTGTTAGCCTCAGAGACTCGCTACCACCAATACCATGACAGTTTGAGGAAATACCGGGGAGTGAAACTAGAGCTGCGATTGTGTTTTTCCATTTGTGACATATTCAGTGACATCACTACTCAGAGCCTCGGCAAGTTCTGAATCTTATCGGACATTTCTTCTGCCGTACGAAGCTTTTTGGAAGCGCTGCAGAGGAAAGTGCTGCAAATAAAGATACAGGCCAAAAATATCTTGACACACACACACACACACACACACACACACACACACACACACACACACACACACACACACACACTGGCAGGGCTATTAGCACTTCTAAGGCTCCTCCATGTCACCGTGCCATGTTGCCGCTAACAGCCATGACATGCTTTGTGCACATGTCTCGCCCGTCTGAGTGTGTGTGTGCAGACACTGTACTACAGTATGTTTGTGAATATGTTGTTCAGGTTAAATTGTGTGCATGTGTGTGTGTATGTGTGTGTGTGTGTGTGTGTGTGTGTGTGTGTGTGTGTGTGTGTGTGTGTGTCTACGCTTTGCGCTCATGAAAAGGTGGTAATTTCACACATGGTCAGACGGTTGCATTTCAGCTTTAGCCTGGAGTGTAGCAGGAACTCCTTAACTGTTCAATGACTTTAGCTTGAGGCAAGGTCCGCCTACACACACTCACACACACACACACACACCTATGAAATTACACCCATCTACTTGTTCTGCTTCCATACCCACACACACTCCCTCTCTCACACACACACACACACACACTCACACACACACACACACAGAGGCGTTTGTTGCTGCGAGGTGTATGTAGTTGTTTTACGCCGGAAGGGAAGATCACTGCTTTGTCTGTTTGATAAAGCTGCAGCGTCCATCTCCTTCAAAGAGCGGCGTGCTGATCTGATGTGAGGCGAGTGTGTTGATGGATTTGACGATTACGCCGCCCAGGGCGCTGAGCAAGAAGCACGCTGGTGCCACGTTGTAAGAGCAGGAAAAGGAGAGGAACATGAACAACTTGATTAAAGAAGTTAAAAGGTGAGACGTGTCCATTAAAGGAGGCTTGATGTGAATACTCAACAAGGCTCTAAGGAATCATTATAGTACACATATATAGGATAAAGTAGGTATATTTTTTTACACCTTCATATATTTATTTTCTTATCAGAAAACAAAGTAACTTGAAATTTGTTTAGAATCAGAATTTATTTTCAAAATGTTCACTTTCTACATACATCTC